>NC_142024.1:2332500-2415000 GCF_049901735.1 Notechis scutatus
TAAACTCGCCTGCCGTCCCATCCCTGGGTCCCTGGGATCGGAGCATTCAAAAGACCTTGCGTTTTGCGGGTGAGATGTTGCAAATCTCTCTTGATCCCACCAGGTGGGCTTTTCGCAGGTATAATCGATTCCAAATGGGACATTCCAACTTGGAGGAGGGGGGAGAGGTTTAAATTGCCTTGTTTGCAAGGTTTGTTCATATTTGGGATTCCTGGAGACACACGGGTGAGGAAGGGGAAAATCTTTCCTTTTGGGGGAAAAAAAAAATCAGCGGGCAAGAATCAGGATTGATACAGGTAAACCTCGACTTAAAATTGTCCATTTAGTGACTGTTCGAAGTCACAACGGCACCAGGAAAAAGTGACTGAGGGCCATTTATCACAATTACGACCAGAGGTGGGATTCAACCAGTGTAACCACTGGTTCGGTGAGCGCACACGCTTCGTTTCAAAACTGCCCATTTGCAGCTCTAAAACTTACCTTCTACTGCAGCCCCTGGGAGTAAAACAGCTGATTCACACAGCAACTGGCTGTGCCATGCAAATCTGCTGGGCTGCAAAACCTGGGAATGTAGGAGAGACGAGGGCAGGGCCAAAGGATAGCCGGAACAACCGGTTCATCCGAACCAGTCCAAACCGGCTGAATCCCACCCCTGCTTACCACCGTTATGGCAATCCCCCGTGATCAAAATTCAGACCCTTGGCAACTGGTTCCTGTTTGTGACAGCTGCAGCAGTCCTCTCTCTCTGTGTGTGTGTGTGTGTGTGTGTGTGTGTGTGTGTGTGACACGTGATCCCCTTTCGTGACCGCCAGATTCGCTTAACCACTGTGGGGCTAATTTAACGAATGATTCACTTCGCAACTGGGCAAGAAAGGTTGCACGACGCTCACTTTACAACTGTCTCGCTTAGCCACATAAATTCTGAGCTCGGTTGGGATTGTCAGTAGGGGAATTAGCTGTGGTAACTGTCCTTTGCCTAGTCTGCATCTCTTCCTCCTTTCTCCCAAGGCCCTTCACACAGACCATGGCAATATTTCTGCCCCCTCCTCTTTACAGTCCAAGAAACTAGGGAGGGTCCTTCCCGAGACGCTTCCCATGCCCCTTTTCCTTTGGAAGGCTCAGCTGCCTCTTATCTATCCATGGCCTAGTCTGCATCTCTTCCTCCTTTCTCCCAAGGCCCTTTGCACAGACCATCCTGCCTAGTCCTCGATATACTACCGACCACCACTGAGAACCAGAATATCTGTTGCTGAGCTTGCTGTGAATTGGCCCTGATTTCATTTGGGTCGATAACGCCCAAAAATCATTTGCAAGAAAGCGTGTGAAAAAGAGGTTCCGCTTGCCCGAATCTTTCCTTAGCAGGTTTTTCAATAGTCTCTTCTCCCCTCTTCCTTTTTGGGTTCCCAATGTCCCCTCAACTCCGAAAGCAAAATCCAGGTTTTGGCAAATGAGCCAAACAAGGTGTGTGAAAGTACTTAACGGCACTGCTAAGTGACGGAAATAATAATAATAATAATAATAATAATGCTGAGGCACATAAAGCCATTTGTGCAGGCTCTGGAGAGAGAAATAGAGAGGTGGGGGGAAGAAAAAAAAAGGGGGTGTTTGAACAGGCCAGGAAGTCAATACCAAACGGTTAATTAAAGAGCAAATTGACTTCTGTCAGCTGCCATTTAACAGAGCCCTGGTAAATATCCTAATAGGGATTTAATGTACTGGATGGAGTGAGCACCGCTGTCGGAGCCAATCGGAAGCTCAAAAACAGTGTGCAGAAGCGCAGGGCCCAAAGGAGGCGCCCAAAAGATTGGCAACCAAGTGGGTGTGACCAACCGGGTGCGTTATAGCCGAGAGAGCTGGATTATGACTAGAGCTGGAGCGGAATCAGAATCGGAATCGAGCTGGGAGGGAATTTGGAGGTCTTCTAGCCCAACCCGCTGCTCAAGCATCAGACCCTAGACCAGGGGTGTCCAACCTTGGCAACTTTAAGACTTGTGGACTTCAACTCCCAGAATTCCTCAGCCAGCTCTGCTGGCTGAGGAATTCTGGGAGTTGAAGTCCACAAGTCTTAAAGTTGCCAAGGTTGGACACCCCTGCCCTAGACCATTTCAATCAATCAGGTGGTCAATCAATCAATCCAGCAGAACAGAGCTGGAAGGGACCTTGGAGGTCTTCTAGTCTAGCCCCCTGCTCAAGCAGGAGACCTTAATACAGGTTACAGGAGAGCCTAATACCTCAACGCAGGTGGTGCTCAACTTACGGCCACAAGGGGGGCCTTCCGTTGCTAAGCAAGGCAGTTGCTAAGTCCCACAGTTAAGTCTTCTAGTCTTAATTCCCCGCTCAAAGCAATGAATCCTTAGACCATCCCAGGCCAAATGGTTTTATCCAATTTCTTCTTTAGAAACCCTCCAGGGATGGGAGCATCCACAATTTCTGGTGGCAAGCAGTTCCGCTGGTTAGAGAGCGGTGGCCGATCACTTTTCGTGACGATCTTTAAAAAGAAAATCACAAAACGTTGATCTTAAAATGTTGGAGAGGATGCAATCTCCATTCTCTTCTTGGCGGAATCGACAAAGACGAATCTCAGCTCTATGCCGGCGTTAATTCTCGATTTTATTGTATTTGTTTAGAACGAAAAAACAATTCAGAATTATAGAACCTTATCTGAAGAGGCGCAGCAGCTACAAGGTTCGCGAGACGCTTAAGGGAATCTCTCCTGTTTGCCTACGTCCCACCTAATAATATTGCTCAAGCCATTATGCTAAATCCTAATGACTCTTAAACAAGCATTATAAACAGAATAACATAATTGATACCGGCTTGAAAAGCTCAGGGTTTACAGCTCAGGAGCCATCCAGAATTAAATGATCTGAGCGAGAAACATCAGGGTGATGAACGTTGGACGTATCGATCTGGCAAATTGTCCGAGGCAGCTTTTTTATATCTACTCGGTTGCAGCCGTAATAAGTATTCTTCACCGCTTAAGTGATAGCCAATATCTAAGCAGCTGTCGGGATCGATGGTTATCCGTTCGGCAAACAAGGCTAATAGCCAGGAACTCGGCTTGTAATGAGGGGATAATATATACCACGTTAATCCCCCGAAAGGCGATGAAGGCCGTGGGCTCAGTTTCCGAGGATTTCCTAAGGTGTATATTCAGACACATTTATAAAGGCGCACACTTCCTGTTGCTCCTGAGGCCACAGAGGACTTTGCAATTAAATAATAATAATAATAATAATAATAATAATAATAATAATAATAATAATAATAATAATAATAATAATAATAATAATAAATAATAATAATAATAAGAGGAGGAAGAAAAAGGAGGAGAGGAGGAGGAGGAGGAGGGAGGAAGAAGAAAGAGGAGGAGGAGGAGGAGAGGAGGAGGAAGAGGAGGAGGAGGAGGAGGAGGAGGAGGAGAAGAAGAAGAAGAAGAAGAAGAAGAAGAAGAAGAAGAAGAAGAAGAAGAAGAAGAAGAAGAAGAAGAAGAAAAAAATACCAGTTAAATCTAGCCTACAGGCAGCCCTCACAGTACTCAGTACACAGTCATAGACTTACAATACTCCATTTTGTGACAGTTTGACATTAAATGGCACTGAAAAAAAAGGCAAATTAGGATAGTTTTTCACCCTTATGTTCATTGTGGCACCTCCCGGATCAAAAATCATATTGGCAACTGACTCATATTTTATGACGGTCGCGGTGAGTTGTGTTGGAACCGGGTGTCAGTTTTCCTCCATTGTCAATGTGAGTTTTGTGGTGCTGTGGAAAAAGCAAAGAATCTCTCTCTGTCTCTCTCTTTCTCTCATTCTCTGTTTCTCTCTCTCTGTCTCTTTCTGCCTCTCCTCTCTTTCTCTCTTTCTCTCTGTCTCTTTCTCTCTCTCTCTCTCTTTCTCTGTCTCTCTCTTTCTCTCTCTGTCTCTCTCTCTCTCTCTCTCTCTTTCTCTCTCTCTTTCTCTCTCTCTCTCTCTCTTTTTCTTGGTCTCTCTCTTTCTCTGTCTCTCTCTTTCTCTGTCTCTCTCTGTCTCTCCATCTATTTATCTCTCCCTCCATTGATAAGTGAATCAGATGGTCATTAAGCAAAACTGCAAGTGTTTTAAATACAGACCGATGACCAAGCACCTGACTTTGGTTCCCATGCCTTCAAGGTCCGTTATAAGTGTGAGGACCAGCCATAAATCCCTTTCTTCAGTGCAGTCGTAACTTTGAACGATCGCTAAATCAATAGCTGCAAGACGAAAATTAGCTGTGTTAGGGACTTCAAGAAAAACTCCCGGTTCTCTTTCTAGCTTCTTTCCTGCACTGGCTCATTCTCTGCCAGGTATAGCTAGATCTTATTATTATCAATAATCAAATAATGGCACCCTTAGCTTTCCTTAATGGGCACGTTTAGCATACACATATTTTTCCCTTTCTCCTATGAAGCTAAATCGTTATGAACACATTCACGGTAGATTAAATAGCGCGTCTGTTTTGACTGCGAGATGCAAACGGGCTTTACAGAAAGAAAAGAAAAAGAGGAACTGGGAAGGAGGAAGCCTGCAACTTTGGGAATATGTACATATTTTATATATATATATAAATATAAAAGTGAATTCTGACAGGCCTCAATTAAATGTTGCTTTCACACTACATTTCACTTTATTAAAATCCAAAGCGTGCCAAACGCAACAGCCTTTTGCTGCCAGTTCCACAGCCAATAAATGACTATTTTAATATTATTATTATTTCTAAAATAAAAGTCATTTATTTTAAGTTGATTAGTTGCAAAGGCAGCGATGTATGCTAAAAGGAAATTAAGGAAGATGAAACTAACCTGGCTGTCTGGAAAATATGGGTCTAGTGTCCAGAACCGAGTCAAAATAGCTCCCTCCAATTTTTTATTTTTAAGAGCTGTTTTGCTCCCTTGGAAAAGCTCCCTCTGTTTTCCTGCTTCGTTCCCAGGAAACTTGAACATTTGTTTTGAAAAAAAATTATTTTCCTGAGCTGGTTAGGTGAATGGACAGGTGTGTCATTTTATAGATGTCTCTATTGCTTATATCCAGAAAAGCCCCATGGGAGAACGCTTAGTTGTAGATAACCATGAAAGACAAGATTCATTCTAGACCCCAAATCAGGACTCTGTTTTACTGACTGATTTATTTCAAACACTTATATAGCCAAATGCATTTTTTAAAAAAACACTTCTGGAGAGGAATTGAAAGCAATTAATTTTCCATTGAAAACAATAGAAGGGTTGATGGCGCTAGGCATACATCTAATCTAGCAAAAAGAAGGATTAGGGGTGACACGATAGCAGTCATCCAATATTTGAGGGGTGTCACAGAGAAGAAGGGGTCCATCTATTCTCTAAAGCTTGAAGAGATTGGACTTCCATCTGTCAGAAATGGTGTAGGGTTTCCTGCTTGGGCAGGGGGTTGGACTAGATGACCTACAAGGTCCCTTCCAACTCTGATTATCTGTTAAAGCACCTGAAGGCAGGACAAGAAGCAATGGAATTCCATTAAAGAGAGATCCAACATTAGAACTAAGGAGACATTTCCTGACAGTGAGAACGATTAACCAGTGGAACAACTTGCTACCAGAAATTGTGGGTTGCTCCATCACCGGAGGCTTTTAAGAAGAAATTGGACAACCATTTCTCTGGGACAGTATATAAGATTAGAATTAGAATTCTGTATTGGCCAAGTGTGATTGGACACACAAGGAATTTGTCTTGGTGCAAATGCTCTCAGTTGTACATAAAAGAAAAGGTACATTCGTCAAGAGTCAAGAATCATAAGGTACAACACTTAATGGTAGTTATAGGGTACAAGAAGCAATCAAACTTCCTGCATTGAGCAGGAGGGGTTGGACTAGAAGACCTCCGAGATCCCTTCCAGCCATACGACTGTTCTATGTTCTAAATTGGAGGTGGAAATGCAATAGCTCTTGTCAAAAGGGCAGTCTTCCTCTGGCTTTATTGACAAGGGAGATCTTCTTTGAAAAAAATAAATAAATTAAATCTAATGTCTTTTCTCCCGTGCTGAATTTTCCATGTATGAATTTAATTTCTTTCTTCTCTCTCTCTCTCTCTCTTTTACAGTAGCTGTGAAATTTTATTGTCGGGCTTGGCTTGCCAAATCCTTCTGCTTGTGGCAAGAAACGCGAGCCCTGAATTCGTTGTTTCCAACTCCAACCCCATCCCAACTGTAATAAGGTGAGAGAAGAAGTCACGGTTATTTTTTTATGACAGCATTAGGTTTCGAAAGCAGGATCGTATTTCTTCTTCCTGGTTCTTTGGAGGCTTTGGGCTGGAGATCGGTGGCCCGATAAACCACACCGATCTACCCCAAATTTGCTCAAATATCCCTCCTGCCACTTAGGAGGGGAAATAGTTTGAGAATGGCTTGTTAGGATGTAAAAATGATTGATCCAGTACAAATACTGAAGATGAAAAGGGGGGGAAATCGCACCATTTTGTTAGCAGGCAATTGACAACTGCCACCTAAATAGACCTTCGGAAGTTATAATTCTTAAAAATTGTTTTCTGCTTTTACTTTGGGAACCTCCTTCAGACTTGGATCCCAAAGTTAGGGACTTTCTAGCAAACTTAAGGGGAAGTATTGGGATTCCTGAGGTCCTTTTCTAATCCTCAGTTGGCCGTGTGTTCCTGCAATATTCCAAAAACGATCTTTAGAAATATCTGGAATACAAGATGTTCGGGGAAAATTCCTTGGAATTCCGTCAGCATTCTTTTGGATCCCCGGATTAAACCTGGTTTATTCTGAGTCAGTTCCTCCAGCTAGCGAAAAGAAGGATCAGGGGAGACACGATGGCAGCCTTCCAATATTTGAGGGGCTGCCCCAAAGAAGAAGGGGGTCAGGCTGTTTTCCAAAGCACCTGCAGGAAAGGACAAGGAGCAACGGATGGAAACTAATCAAGGAGAGAAGCAACTTAGAACTAAGGAGGAATTTCCTGACAGTGAGGACAGTTAATCAGTTGTCTCCAGAACTTGTGGTTGCTCCAACACATGGAGGTTTTCAAGAAAAGATTGGACATCCATGTGTCCAGAATGGTCTAGGGTCTCCTGCTTGACCTCCAAGCTCCCTTCTAGCTCTATTCTGATTGATTGAGATCGATTGATTGATTGAAATTGTCTAGGCGAGTCTCCTGTTTGAGAAGTGGGTTGGACTAGAAGACCTCCGAGGTCCCTTCCAACGATTTGCTTTCCGCACATCTGGCTACCATTCCCACTTGTGCTTTCTGTAGGAAGGCCTCTCCAAACCCTGATTTCCTCTCTGGAAAAAACATTCTTGGGGCATCTCAACTGAGTTCTCGGAGGTGACCTGACAAGAGACCGTTCCTCCCAAGGTTGATTAAAGTGCAAGTCCAACTGAATCTTCAGAAGCTTTGAAGCAAACAAACTCTGGGGGGGGGGGGCTCCCCCGCCCAGAAGTCCTTGTCAAAAATGAGATACACCAGACCTTCCAAGTCACCAACTAATGGGTGGAAGTCAACCATAACATGTTTAGACTTTGTTTAGAGGAGCGGGGTCCCAAGCCTTCGCAGGCGGACCACGGACCGGTGGTGTCACGTTACTCCTCCGTTCCTCGTTACAAGGACGTGGAAGGAAAGGCATCCTTTGAGTTAACTTAGTTAACCCCTGGTCCTTAGGAAAATTCATCTGCATAATTTCATTTTTTTGCAGGGACATCATCGCGGGCATGCGGAGACGACAGGAGTAGCTGTCCATCTGCACATGTTTTTGAGCCTACGGGAGGAAGGGGGGGGGGAAGTTCACTCAGATTTTAAAAATGGAACACAAGTTGCCCTCAGAAGTTGTGGGAGCTTCAATTCCTGGAGGCTTTCAAGAAGAGACTGGACTGCCCTCTGTCAGAAATGGTCCAGGGCCGTGATGGCAAACCCACAGGCGGCACGCAGAGCCATTTGTGCCAGCACGCGAGCTGCAGGCAAACTTACCCCACTGTGCATGCGCGTGCCTCACAGCTGATGTTCGGCCTGTTTGAGGCCTTTTTCGGCCTCCCGGAGGTTTGAGGAAGGCCTTTGCAGGCCGAAAAAAAAGGCCTGTTTCATCACTTCCTGTATTTCCGGAAATACCGGAAGTGACAAAATGGGCCCATTTTTTGGCCTGCAAAGGCTGCAGAGGCTTCCCTCAAGCCTCTGGGAGGCCGAAAAAGGCTTCAAACGGACTGAAAATCATCTGGGAGGCACAGTGCAGGTAAGGGGCGGTGGGGGGATTGCGTAGTACACATGTGCAGGGGTGGGGGGGTGCACACATTGCCTTCTGGGTGCTGGTACATGAGCACGAGCACAATTTTTGACACAGGAGCCCCAAAAGGTTAGCCTGGTCTAGGGTCTCTTGCTTGGGTAGGTGGAGGGGTTGAACTAGATGACCTACAAGGTCCCTTCCAACTCTGATTATCTGCTATCTGTTTCTATGCAACAGGTGGTTGGTACGATGCCCAGAGCAGCCTTTTTTTTTTCTTTTTACTCTCTCATGCCCTCCGACTTCAGCCTACTTTTCAAATCACGAAGGCAAAAAAATACACCTTTGTAAAACTTTAACGAGAAAGCTAATGGAAGTGGCTTGGCGAGGGAGGACGGGGGGAAAAACAACAACAACCACAACCTGCGACTAAAACGGTAAGCTTTTTTATTTAAATAAGTAAAATATAAAAAAAAACTAAAGCCCGGAGAAGGGAAAATCATGTCGTCTAAATAATAAATTGGGTCCCCTCGACGTGTTGGCGCCGCTTTGGAATTTTATGTGAATATTTAACACACGGCACAAATGAGCCGAAGGACGGGAGAGAAGAGTGGGCTGGCTGGAGACACGGGTGGATAAAAGGAGACAAATCGCCGAAGGTAATGGCTTCGTCGGAGGCAGGGAAGGCACCGCGTTGTATAAAGAGTTTTGTGGACAAACTGAGCTGACAAGGCAGGTTTTTTTAAAAAAAAAAAATGGGGGAAAAATAATTCTAAGAAAGTGACGTGGTTTATAGGTAGTCCTCCACTTACGACGAAAATGCAGTCCAAAATTTCCGTTCCTAAGCCAGGCGGTTGTCAACTCACTTAGTGAGTGGTGCACCGTTTTGCAACCTGCCTATCTTCTTTCTTTCCTTCCTTCCTTCCTTCCTCCTCCTCCTCCTCCTTTCCCATCTTCTGTCTCTCCTTTCTTCCTTCCTCCTCCTCTCCCTCCCTTCAGCCCTCCTTCCTTCTTTTCCTCCTTTCTTCCATCTCTCTTCCTTTTCCTCCCCTCCATCCTTCCTTCCTTCCTTCCTTCCTTCCTTCCTTCCTTCCTTCCTTCTCCTTCCTTCCTCCTTCCTTCCTTCCTTCCTTCCTTCCTCCCATCATCCTCCTTCCTCCTCTCCTGTCCTCTCCTTCCTCCTCCCCTTGCCCTTTCCTCCTCGTCCTCCTCCCTCCCTCTGTCTCTCCTCCTTCCTTCCTTCCTTCCTTCCTTCCTTCCTTCCTTCCTTCCTTCCTTCCTTCCTTCCTTCCTTCCTTCCTTCCTTCCTTCCTTCCTTCCTTCCTTCCTATTCCCGCAACCATTCTTCACATGTTTCATCCTCTTTATGGCTCTTCTCTGCCCTCTTTCCAGAATCTCAACAATTTTTTCTCCCCTTTTTTGAGGGGGACATCGTGGCGACCCAAACGGGACGCTGTATCCCAAGGCCTCACCAAGCGGCCACTCCGCGAACTCTTGTCCTGGGAGGTCTACCTGTCCTTTCTTTCCAGCTCAGAGAAGACAGGTGTGGTCCTTTCGGCTGCTTCCCCCCCGCCCCCCCCAGGGCAAGTTTCTCCCACAAGCCTTGGATGCTTGAACTTCAAACGCCCGCTTTCCCTCCCACCTCCATCGAGAGACAATCCTTCCCGCTCCCTTAGTCAACCCTGATGTAATTCACCGCACTGCCTGAGCCTTCCCGACAGGTGGGCGAATAAAACACCAAATGTGTTACAAGATTTATTTAATAAAGCGTCTGTCGGGGAGCGAGGTTGCCTCCGAGTGGCCTATTATCTCGTAATGATGATAATCATCATCATAAAAAAGAAAAAAAACCAAAGCCAACAACAACCCAAGATGGCTGAAAGGCTTGGCTGGTTGATAGCCACAATCTGTTATCTGGAAATTGAACTGTCAGCCCATGTCATGCTCATTTGGGCTGATTAAAGAGATATTAATCTACTGTCATCGTTACAATATCTGTCATCGGAGGGCTGGTGGGGAGGGAAGGACGCTGCGTATTACGGCCTAGAGAGACTGGGGAAGAGGCGAGGGCTGAATATTAATCTAATTCTAGCCTCTGCTTTCAAAAAACCAGGGGAAACGAGAGAGGGTTCTTATGCCAATAGTGGTAACCAGGAATGGCGGCCCACCTTTATATTATTTATAGAACATTTTATATCTTCTTCTTTTTTTTAGTTTACTTTATCATCACTGCACTTCGTACAATGAAATTAAGTGCCATCTTCAGTGTGCATTATGACTATGAAACTAAAACACAAACGTACCTCCTTCACATTCTATACATTGAATTGAAAACCCCTGATAATTGCATTAATATTGCACTATACATAGTAGAATCCAATAGAGTTACTGCCAGCGGTAGGATTCAAATCATTTAACAACCAGTTCTCTGCCCTCATGATTTCTCCCAACAACCAGTTTACCAAACTGCTCAGAAAGTTAACAACCGGTTCTTCCAAACCGGTGCGAACCGGCTGAATCATACCACTGGTCACTGCCCTGGGAGAGAAGCTGTTTTTCAGCCTATTTGTCCTTGTTTTTATTATTATCCTGTACCGTCTGCCAGGTGGTAATAGTTAAAAAAAAAATAAAAAGATGTCCAGGATGAGATGGATCTTTGAGGATGTTTTGAACTTTCTTTTTTTTAAAAAATTTCTTTAAAAATACTTTATTGAAGTTCAAAATATTAAAACGTTTACAAAAAATCAAAATATTAATTTTTTTACAAAAATTTCTATAATAAAATATGGGTCAATATCTTTCAACATCATTTTTTGACAGTACAATAAATACAATACATACAATTAATACATGACAGTTATTCATAGTATTGGTAATGCTAATTCACAGTGCCTTAATATTATTGGTAAAAAAGTGATTCGTGTATATAGGTCATTGGTTCAGAAGAGAAAAATGCCATATTAACCCTAAGTACATATATATATATATATATATATATATATATATATATATATATATATATATATATATATATATAATCTAAAAAGAAAACGAAATCCCTTTGCATTTATCCTTCCAACAGAGACCAAAAAGTTACTAATTTTTCAGTTTGGACCCAAAGTTTTTTTCTCACCCCATTTTTTTTCTTATTTTCTTTCCCCCCCAAAAAAAAAATTCCTCCTCATCCCCGTGCCATTAGCCAACCGGAATGCCACGTCTGCATCCAACTCATGAAATATGTAGAGGGATCCCTATTGTGGAATTAACTATTTATTGATTTATAATTTAAAAGATTTATGCCGGGTCCATAAAAGAAAGGAGGGGAGGTTATTATTATTAATATTTTTTTTCCAAGAGAGGTGTGGGTAGCGGGGTAGTGGGGGCTCCGAGCTCTAAAAGAGGGCAGCTGCCGTTTGCAAGTTTGCAAATGTTTCAGCATAGACTTTCCAGCTCTTTGAGGTGAAGCTGGGAGAATTATTCAAAGCTGTTCACTTCGATTAATTCACGCATGGAAAGATGATGGTTTTTTCCTTCCGGGCCTCGCTTCCTTCTCTCCATCTTCAGGGCTGTGACTTCTGCAAAGTGCTTGGCTTGCAGGTTTGCACAGAGAGAGGGGGAGAGAGAGAGAGAGAGAGAGAGAGAGAGAGAGAGAGAGAGAGATTGAGAGAGAGAGAGAGAGAGAGTTTATTGGTGTGGGTGGCACTCTCAGAAGTGTGGGTAGGTCTTGAGTGAAGTTTGCATCGTGAGAGTGAACCATGGAGGGAGGGGCGTTGCTGAGCTAGCAAACTTCCTAACAGGCGTAAAAATAATAATAATAATAAAATAAAATAAAATAATCGGGGCATCGGCCAGGAGACGAAATGCAAAGATTTCCTTTCGGGAACAGAAAGCTTTAAGGAAAACTTTTTCAGGCCCCATTTGCCATCCAGGGTTGCAAAAAAGATTTGCCTAAAAACCACTAGATGATGTGCAAGAGATGCTTTTCAGGTGAAGCAGAGGTTTTACCTGTCTCCCATTTTGCATCGGCTTGAGAAATACACACGTTTGATTTCTCTTTAGTGATTCGTTTATTTAGTTTATAGGGCCACGCAGTTAACTCCAGGCTCAAACTGGCTTGTAAGTACTTCGGATGTGTGCGTTTTCATCCTTAGGTTCTCAAGATCTTTTCTTTCTTGTTCTTTCTTTCTTTCTTTCTTTCTTTCTTTCTTTCTTTCTTTCTTTTTTCTTCCTTTCTCTTTCTCATTCTTTTCTCCCTTTCTTTCCATCCATATCTATCTATCCATCCATCCCCTCTCTCTCTGTGTAGTCTGTCCTTACCTTCCATCTGTCTCTGTCTGTCTTTCTATCTCTCCATCTATTCATCCATCCATCCATCCCTATTTCTGTCTCTGCATCTCTCTCTCTCTTTATCTATCCCTCCCTCTTTCTGTGTCTGTGTCTGTCTGTCTGTCTGTCTATCTGTCTGTCTATCTATCTATCTATCTATCTATCTATCTACCTACCTACCTACCACCCACCCACCCACCCACCCACCCACCCACCCACCCATCCATCCATCCATCCATCCATCCATCCATCCATCCATCCATCCATCCATCTATCTATCTATCTATCTATCTATCTATCTATCTATCTATCTATCTATCTATGTTTTGCAGTCATCTGTCTGTCTGTCTGTCTGTCTTTCTCTCTAACATAAGAAGTGTTTGCAGTTCTTTTCTTTATCCAAATGCTAACCACGTTCTTCCTTGTTAAACAAAACTGGCACCCTAACCCTAACCCTCTAATTCTAGCTGAAGATTTTGTTGCTGGTAGTTTCTGGTGGAGAATCTACCTGGTTTCTAGGTGTGTGAGAGTTGTGGCCCACCAGTGGCCAGCGTAGCTGGTGGTAGACTCGGACAGTGAGGAGGTTGGGGAGGAACATGGGCCAGTCCTGGAGTCTGGGGAAGGTGCTGATGAGGGCTCTGTGTTGGAGGCAGAGACAGGGCCAGAGCCATCTGACAGTTATCAGCTGCCTTCGGAGTCGGAGATCAGTGGGGAAGAAGAATAGCTGGAGCCTGTTCCCCATGTGCACATGCACAGAGCTGCCAGATGAAGGGAACAGCTAAGGAACAAGGGTTGACTTGGGAGTAGAGGCTCAGAATGGCCCCTCCCATAGAGAATAAAGAGAAGCAAAAGGGGAATGGGATTTGCAGGAGACAGTTCATTTGTTTAGTTCCTAACAGATCTGTTCCTGACTTCTTGCCAAGTCATTGCTGCTACAGAGTGGCATTTGGAAGCCATCGGCCTGGCAACTCTCCCAGCCTGAGAAAGGTCTGTCGTTGTGCAATCTCTTGAAAGACTGTTTGCCGGGACTTTGCTGGAGAGGAATTCACTTTAACCTAAATAAAAAGGGTTTTATCGGGACGAGGAGTCTGCTTCGTGATCTTGGGAAGCCTAGGTCAGAACAGTGTGTGTGTATGTGTTTCAAAGACCCCCTGCTTAGCTGTCACTCAACCCTCCAGAACATAATTACCTTGGCCCGATCAGACACGAACCCAGAAGCGTCTTAATGGATTATACTTGAGAAAGCAGCGACCCAGCTATTCCTTCCACGATTTATAAATAACAATGGTTCGAGGCACCTACTATAAATAATGACTATTTGAAGACTCCCATGCCATGTTCCCCTGCTTAGCGGAAGGATTAGCCTTGCAAAGATAATTATCGGCGTATCGGAAGCTAATGGGAAAGAATATGATTTTTAAAAATATTTTTTTTAAAAAAAATAATAAAGGCAGAGAGTCTTTTTCTCCTGATATGATATTAGCGCAGGGGAAATGCTTGCCTTTAATAAAAGTGTTATATATAAATATTGTGCCTTTGCGAGTGCAACAAAACTTGATCCGCAGAAAACAACCGGCGGCAAAAGCTCAGATATCCAGGACTCCTTCAGCGCCGTATTACCTGAGTGCCGGAAAAAAATATATATATTTTACTTTCTGCCATTCTACTATGCTGACAAAACTATAGGCTTCCATGCAAGTTTTTGGAGCTGGGACGGTGGGAGGGTTGTGGAGGGATGGAAAATTGTGTAGCAGAACCAAATGTCCAACTCAGTTCATCCTTGAAGTTCAAGCAAGCTGAAAAGGCCGCAGCCAGGAATGCAATCCAGGGAGGGCTGAGTTTTACAAACAGTCGAACATGTCCAGTTGTCTTCAAGGAGGATCAATCCTTCCCTTCCCCACCGTCCAGTCAGAGCTGAAGAAGCTTCTTGGGTGAGGAGTGAAAGGTCTTCAAAGAAAAAACAAAGAAAGTCCAGTTGCCTCCTGGAAAAAAAAAGCACCTTTGGGACAAAGTTAAACCTCCAAGTGGCCTCAATGGCTCTCTAAAAGAATGCAAATGACCAGCTCTGTCTACAAGGTGTATAAATCCTTCCATTCCCTGTCATCCAGTCATCCTAGCCGGGTTCATCAAAATGGAATAATGTAGGCCGTTCTTGACTTATGGCCAGAATTGGGGTGGTAGGATCTCCCTGATATTTTGAACAAGAAAGGAGTACTTCAACGTTTGAAGCACCCTGAGAAGTGAGAAAACCGGATGCTGGAATTCTGCAGAACGTCAACTTCAGATGAACGCTAAGCAAGCTCTCAGGAGGTTGGATTTCACTACCCTTGTCTGCTGGAGATGCTGTCGGCTGTCACCTTGGTGGGCCTTTTTCCGTTTCCAGGCCATTACAGCTGACACAACTGCTAGATAATCCGTCCATCACTCGTATCTCCTGGGAGAATCCGATCCCTTTAATGTCTTCCGGGAAGATCTTAGCGGAGACTCTGCTAACATATCTTCAAACGCCCGCTTCGGGCTGCTGAATCCACACACAGCGGAGTAGAAGGGAAGATCAAGATTCCCGTGAGTTGAACCGAGATGCAGTAGGGCAGGGGTGTCAAACTGGATTCCTCCGAGGGCCAGAACAGCATTGTAGTTCTCCTCCGTGGGCCGCCAGGAGTGGGCAGAGATGGGACGGACGCCTCCTGCAGCACTTTACTGGCTAAAACAGGGTGCAGGGAGCATACGTGGCCCCCACACTCCTTGTTTTCACCCTCCCTGACTCCACCAGCACTCTGCCGGCCAAAAATTGGGCCATACGGAGGCCTCCATGCCAGTAGTGGGATTCAAAATTTTTTACTACTGGTTCGAACTGCGGGATGCAAGCAGCACACGAAACCATCCTCTCTCCGGTGTATCACTGTTGTTGTTAGAAGGGGGCACGATTGTCTTACTCATCCAGAAAGACTCTTTAAGACTCTTATTTTTTCTTCTGATTTTCACCTCTGGAAAAAGGCTCCTGTTTGTTAGGAGCAACTTCAGGTACAACGTCAAAAATATAGTCTCTCTCAGGTACGGCTTGCCTTTCAGCCAGCTGGCAAACGGTGCCATTTACCTACAAAACACAACAGAGAAATTTTCTCTAATACACAAGACAGAGGGGAAAAAATTGTTTCTCTTTTGTCTCTAGCCTAAAGATCTTCCGATGTCCCCAGAAGTCGCTTAACTCAATTTAACCAAACAGGCTGAAATCTGATCCCCTCCACACGGCTACCAATGTTTGTCCAGCTAATGTCATAAAATCTTATTTTTGTGTGTGTGGGTGTGTGAGTGTATTTGTGCTTGCCTATGTGAAAAGGAAAAAAGAAAGGGAAAGAGAAAAAAAATCAACTCCAGACCCCGAAGCATCTGTAAATCTGGAAGCTAGTTTAAATTTAAGCTTTTTAAAATCTTGCTGGACAATATTTGAAAGCTGTTTTCAGCTGTAGCAAACACGCAGATTCGACACTGGATGTTGTGCATGGTTTGCGGTCTCCTCCAATGAATTCCTTTTTTTTTTTTAATCAAGTTTTTTTTTTTATTTCAAACTACACATACACATCACTGGAGGTTTTTCAAGAAGAGATTGGTCAGCTGGTTTTTTTAGAGTTTCCTGCCTGAGGGTTGGACTAGAAGACCTCCAAGGTCCCTTCCAATCCTTTTATTCTGTTATCGGGTGCAACTACCTCCTTGCTTAGCCACGGAAAGCCTGCTCCCAAATACGTCCGCAAGCTGAGGGCGTCCTCTATTTCTTACTTTATTCGTTTCAAAGATTTGCACGGCTGCCAGGAAGATGATCGGAGGACACCTCTCCATCCATGTTTGAAACCCTTCCCTTTGGGGATGTTTTCCTCCCCTTTCGGAAAAGCGAGAGGAGCCCCAACGTGCCTTTTATTCCCCCCAAACCCAACTCGTTTTGAACCACCAGACACGTGACCCAACTTGCACGGGGGGAATGTGGTACCAATTATCCCCCAGCGCTGTCTTTGGGAGAATTCCCATCGAGACGGCCAACCGCATATTTACGAAGCCGGTTGCATCAGGCCCTAATGAAACAATTAAGCCGGGGTCCTTGTCTTTGATCTGAATGTGGTAATTTTTACAAAAACATCGCCGAGTGATAGATACCCATAACTCAAGAGTCCTTAATTGTATTTAATTTGTTTGGAATATGAGTGTGTTTTTCATTAGGGCTGGACTTTGGCCCACATGTTTTAAGAACAGCTGTCAAAGAAAATTAAGGCCCACTTGGCTTTCAAAGTCACTGGATTTTATCAGGCTGGGACAAGCATCTTCGAGCAGAAGGTTACCGATAATTAGAGAGGCTTCGGGAGAAGGGAGGAAGGTGGGGGGAAACCAGAAAAGAAAAGAAAAGAGTGGAGAGGCGAGGAAAGGAAAGGAAAGGAGAAGGAAAGGGGAAAGGAAGGAGAGAGGGAGGGAGGAGAGGGTGAGAAAAAGGACGGGAAGGGAAGGAAAAAGGAAAGAGAAGGAAAAAGGAAAGGAAAAAGGGAAGGGAAGGAGGAAGAGGGAAGGAAGGGAAGGAAAGGAAAGGAAAGGAGAAAGAGGAAGGGAAGGAAAGGAAAGGAAAGGAAAGGAAAGGACAGGAAAGGAAAGGAAAGGAAAGGAAAGGAAGAAGGGAGAAGGGAGAAGGGAAAGGAAGGGAAGAAGGAATGGACAGGAAAGGAAAGGAAAGGAAAGGAAAGGAAAGGAAAGGAAAGGAAAGGAAAGGAAAGGAAAGGAAAGGAAAGGAAAGAATGGGATAGTATTCAGATAGTTTACTGCTCTCTTGGTAAATTAAATTGGGGTTTGATTTCTACCTGTGGATATATCTTTTTGTGTTTGCGAAACAGCCTCACACAGCCTAAATTTCAGTCGACGGTTTGATAACTTTGGTGTCAAGATGGTTTGATGATCTGCAAACTAGGATTCGGGCGGTTGGCTTGCAACGAAGCCACAGTTTGTTCGAATCTTGGTTTGCTGGCTAGGCAGCAAGAGGCTGGGTTTGTTAAAGCTATAAAGCCATAAAATATGATTCACCCATCGTGTAGGAACAGGGCTACTGTTCCTTTCGGGTTTTATTTATTTATTTTATTTTATTTTTTCAAAAATTGGATTTTTGCAAGGTATGCAGAGAAAAAGAAAATAAACATTCGGGATTGCGGGCTGTCCCATTTTGAATGAAAGGTCTGGAAGCTGAGGCTTTGTAGCTGTGCCCTTCATGAATTCCAGCCTTTTGTGGACCATCAATGCTGTCAATCACTCTTAGTTTAGTTTCACGCACCCCTCCGTCCGTCCGTTTGTTAATGCCACATCTCCAGGTGAGGGACGCAGATTTTGAAACTTTTAATCTCCAGGCTCTCCCGAAGCGGAGAGAAAATGTTGCTTGACAGGGATCTCAGGCTGGGAAATGTCAAAGAGAATAGGAAATGTTAGCAAAGCTCAACTGAAAAAGTTAACTTTGGGGTTCTGATTTAATTGTTCCTCTTTCTTTCTTTCTTTTTCTTTCTTTCTTTCTTTCTTTCTTTCTTTCTTTCTTTCTTTCTTTCTTTCTTTCTTTCTTTCTTTTCTTTCTTTCTTTCTGTCTTTCTCTCTCTTTCTCTCTCATGCACACTCTTCTTTCCCCTCCCTTCCTCCCTCCCTCCTTCTTTCCCTCTCTCCCTCTTTCCTTCCTCCCTGGCTGTTCTTTCTTTTCTCTCTCTCTCTCTTCTCTCTCTCTCTCTCTCTTTCTTTCTTTCCCTTCCTTCCTCCCTGCCTCCTTCCCTCCCTCCCTCCCTCTTCCCTTCCTTCCTCTCTCTCCCTCTTTCTTTCTTTCCCATTCTCTTCCATCTCCTTCCTTTTTCTACACCCTCCTCCTTTTCCTTCTTCCCTTCCTCCTTCCCTCCCTCCCTCCCTTCTCTCTCCTTTATATTTTGAACCTTTCCACTCAGCTTTCTCCAACCTGAGCATCCCCCTCCAGACGCAAGGGACACCGATCCCAGGTTTCCCTATTTGCTGACCACCCCTGAAGCCGCACCCCATCTTTCTTAGGTCCGTCTAGGCAGGAAGAACCCCTCTCAAAAAAAAAAAACCCTTTTGAGTGCCTTGAGTGAAATGAAACTTTCCCAGTCGGGACGAAACCCTCCGCAGATGGGAAACAGCCCCCAAATCTTTAAAAAGAAAGAAAGAAAGAAAAAGAATAGAGCAGAATGACAGAATAGGAAGGGACTTTGGAGGTCTTCTAGTCCGACCCCCTCAAGCAGGAAACTCTATACCATTTCAGACAAAGTGGTTGTGTAACCTCTTCTTAAAAACCTACAACTTCTGGTGGCAAGCTGTTCCATGGATTAATTGTTCTCCCTGTCGAGAAATTCCTCCTTGGTTCTAGGTTGCTTCTCTCCTTGGTTAGTTTCCACCCGTGGCTTCTTGTCCTGCCTCTTCAGGTGCTTTGGAGAATAGCTTGACTCCCTCTTCTTTGGGGCAGCCCCTGAGACAGTGGCATCCTGCCCAAGTGCGACTCTTGCACAAAACGCCTGTATAATTTTAAGACCCAATCTCTTCCTTTGCTTCCATTCCTGTTGGGTGGAAAGTCATGGAAAGTAGCTAAAGTGGCTCCCCCCCCCCCCGCAAGAATATATTTCTTGGCTCCTTCATCCAAGAGGCCTTGCAAGAACCATCACACATCTTCAGCCATTCCAGGAGATGACTTGGTTTGGGGTGTGTGTGTGTGTGTGATGAAATTGTACCATTCCCTCCCCTCCCTTGGCCAGCCTCATAGAATATGCATGGCCCTATTAGCATACGAGATAATGGCTCCCCGAAGGAAAACTTGAGCCATCAAACTTTAAGTAGGAATCAAAACAGGAGCTAGAGGAGAGATGGAGACCGGGCAGAAAGGAAAAACGGGGGATTGTCACAAGTTAATAAAACACACACACACACACACACACACACACACAACCCCAGGGCCAATCTCAGCCACAGCTGGCCATAATTCATGCCCTCGTCACCATCCAAAATGGTAATGGAGCTGAATACGATCGGGTGGGCTGTGGAGAATTAATGGACATAATATTCCCCTTCCCGGGTGATACCCAACCCCTATGTCACCAAAGGACGGGGATGAATGGCACCTGCCGAAGCCCCAGTGGTGGATTCGGGGTCCCCCAGTTTGGGTAGGTGGGTGGGGTAGGGAATCAGACATTCTGGGCTCTTCCAATCCTCCCACCCCCATACTGGTTTTCCACTTTGCACCGTTGCTTCGCTCGGGTCCCCTTCCCTGGCTTGGAGCAAAGGTGGGGTTTTCAACCACGAATTAAACCTGAATTAAAGAAGCCCCCCCCCCGCCAACCTATTGTCCAAAGCACCCCGAAGGCCCCTTGGGGCTCCCTGAGTTTGCTGGTTTTCTTGCAGATGTTTCACAACCCAAACTCGGCAACTTCATCAGTGCTATTGCACCACGGTGAGCACTGATGCCATTACCTAGCCAGGTAACGAAACGTCTGCATGGAAAAACCAGCAAGCTCAGCTCCCATTTGCACACATCACCCTTCCTTGGGGAAGCGGGGGTGGGTGGGGGTAGAAATCTCATCCCCCTGTAGTTTTTGAAGCCCACCCCCCCAAAGAAAGCGAGAACGGTGGCGACAGGCCAACAGCCGGTTAGATATTTATGAAGTTGATCCAGGGCTCCATTTAAGCCCCACCAGGCCGTTTATCACCCACCTATTTGGGGAGGGGGGTGGAAATGCCGCCAGCGCAAAAGAGGTAGGGAAAATAGCAACATAAAAAATTTATCTCGGATGGGGAGGGGAGGGGGGCGCAGGCAGAGAGGGAAGACCCCCAAGGGGAAAAAAGGCAGGAGGGGCAGCAATGGGGACGGTGCATCGCAATCGGTCTGGCGAGCCGGATGTTGCACACCGAGGGAAGGAAGGAAGGAAGGAAGGAAGGAAGGAAGGAAGGAAGGAAGGAAGGAAGGAAGGAAGGAAGGAAGGGGGTGGGGGAGAAATAGGATTTGCTGATGTCTTGTTTAGGAAAAGGCCCATTTGGAGCCTGGGCTTGAGGTCAGCGGGGTGTCCAGGCAGAAGAAAGTTTCCCTGGGGGTCCAATAATTGTAACTGTCAGGGAAAGGAAAAGAAGAAGAAGAAAAAAAATAAAAAAATAAAAGATATGTGCCTTCTGACAGGCTGGCAGTGACCTGACTTTTGCCCGCTAAGAAATATATATGAAAACGAGCGCCCGAGGGCCTTAGCCGTGGACTTTGAGAGGATGAATGTTCATGCATTCACAGGCACACACACACACACACACACACACACACACACACACACACACACACTGGTTGGGGATGCTGCTTGCAAAGCTGAAAACCTCCTTCCTTCTTTTCTTTCCTTTTCTCTCCATCTTCCTCTCTCTCTCTCTCTCTCTATCATCTATCTTCTATCATTTACACTACAGTCTCTACTTTCCGTCCATCTATTTTTCCTTCCTTCCTTCCTTCCTTCCTTCCTTCCTTCCTTCCTTCCTTCCTTCCTTCCTTCCTTCCTTCCTTCCTTCCTTCTTTTCTCTCTCTCTCTTATCTTTCTCTCTTTATCTTCCATCATCTACAGTATATTTTCTATCTATCCATTTTTCCTTCCTTCCTTCCTTTTTTATTTCCTTCTTTTTTAGAGGTCAACCCAGAAGGCTGCCTTCTTCTTCTTCTTCTTCTTCTTCTTCTTCTTCTTCTTCTTCTTCTTCTTCTTCTTCTTCTTCTTCTTCTTCTTCTTCTTCTTCTTCTTCTTCTTCTTCTTCTTCTTCTTCTTCTTCTTCTTCTTCTTCTTCTTCTTCTTCTTCTTCTTCTTCTTCTTCTTCTTCTTCTAGTAAACTACAGCCATGTACGTTGACAGAAAATAAAACAGAATAAAAGATGCAAAACAACTGTGGCAAACAGATATATAAAACCTCTCCGTAGAAAGAGATGGAAATGTCATGTATGCAACCAACATAAAAGTTATAAAATGGGGGAAAAAAAAAAAGGTAGCCAGATTCCAGGCTCGGTTTTTGCCTGTCGTGACCCCTAAAGCAGTTACAGTTGTGAAGTTGTAGCTCAGGTTTTCCCCTCTTCCGCACCCTGAGCCAAGCGAACCATCCTTACCTGCGGCTCTCAGGTGCGTTCGATGGGCCCACTAATCTCATCGCTTCCCAGGCGCCTGGGACAGCAACGGTGACCCAGGAAGGGGGCTCTGGAGTCTGGATTCTCCCCTCCCTCACCTCTACCCCACCCCCACCCCCCCAAAAAAACCCAGCCCCAAACATGATAATTTTCTGCATCAAATATTTTGATAATTAAACGAAGCTGATCCAAAACCCAGCCAACCCAGGCTGTCTCGGGGGCAGAGGAACCAGAGGGCCATTAAATGCACAGAGTCACACATTGCCCCGAGCAATGGCCGTAGATTAATGGCTGTGCTGTAATGGATTTTTTTTCTCTCTCTCTCCCAAGGACTGGGACACAAGAGACACCCCTGGTCTTGCCAGTATCGGTGATCCGGCTGTTAAAGGAACAGTAATACTAAATCACCAGCCTTCTTGAGGGAAAGAAGGAAAAGGGGGCATTTGGGAACTAAGAAATGCACAAATATATATATATATAATTTCCCAACAATGGGGATCACCAGTGAACGGCATCGAAGCTGGGGAGAGAGAGAGAGGTTAGATCTTTCTGGCTGATATTAAAAAGACACACAAACACACAAGGATGCACAATGGCACGTTGTGAGCCCAGCGTTCTCCTGCCTGAGCCAGGTGGGGTTGGACTAGACGACCTCCGAGGTCCCTTTCCAACTCTGTACTTCTAGAATCCCAGATCAGTTAACCGGTGGAACAGCTGGCCTTCAGAGGTTGTGGGTGCTGCATCCCTGGAGGTTTTTTTAAGAAGAGACTGGACAGCTGCTTGTCTGAATTAGCACGGAGGGGGGGCTCCTGCCTGAGCAGGGGGTTGGACTATATGACCTCCAAGGTCCCTTCCGATTCTGTTATCCTGACTGCCGCCACTTTCCTTCCTTTAGGAATAATTGATCAAAAGGAATATTTGGGGCCCAATGAAAGGAAGGCTGTTTTCCCCAGTTCTGATTTTTTTTAAAAAATGATGATTTTAAACAGGAGTGGCCATCCTGTTTCAGAGAAGTGGGTTTAATTGGTCAGGGGTTCTTTTTTTTTTTTTTTTGCTTCCACCAAATAAGCCAGAGAACCAATTTTTTTTTAACCATTCCTTAAAAACAATGTTCCTCAACGCTGGCCACTTTGAAGAGGCGTGGACTTCAACTCCCAGAATTTTTGGATCAGCGTGTCTGCGGGGAATTCTGGGACTTGAAGTCCACGCGTCTTCAAAGAGGCCAGCGTTGAGGAACGTTGCCTTAACCACGACTCTTTTAAAGTAATCATTTCACCGTGGAGGGAGATTAACTCTACTTGACCTCTATCCATCCTTTTCTTTGAAGGGGAGAAGGAAAAAAAGAGAGCAAAAAACGAGGAATTAAACTTTATCTCTATCTTTGATGCAAGGGGGGACAAATGGAAATACAAAGTAGGAGGACCACATGTGCAAAGAGATGCTATTCTTCCCAAAATCGGCCCCCATCTTTATTAAAGGTGACTATCTCATTGGAGAAGCTTTTCTCCTGGCCTAACCTTCCACCTTTTCAAACCGCCGCCTTGTCCAAACAATTTCGCCCCATTTCTCTAATGCAATAATTGAACAATAACAGGTAGAGGGGGAACCGTCTCCTGGAATGGATTAACCTCTCTGGAGACGGTGATTGGCGCAACAGCTGGATGGATATGGGAACCAGATGACAATTTAGAAAATCGGAAACAACGTTTTAGATGCACTCGGGGACTTGATAGGATCACATCAGAAAGGTTTTGAATTCGCCCTTTTTTTTTTTTTTTATCTGGGAGTTTTCCTTGTAATCCGTGCTGAGTCCGTGGCCTGTTAAGACTGGTCAAAATTTCGTTCTGCTAATCAGATGAACTGGGGAGGAATGAATGAATGAATGAATGAAGGAAGGAAGGAAGGAAGGAAGGAAGGAAGGAAGGAGGGAGGGAGGGAGGAAGAAAGGAAAGGAAAAATAAGAGTGAAGGAAAAAAGAGGTGGGAAGGAAAGAGAAAGACTGAAGGAAAGGAAGGGAAAGAAGGAAGAAAGAGAAGAAGGAAGGAAGGAGATAGGAGAAGGAAGGAAGGAGAAAGAAATGGAAAGGAAGGAAAGGAAAAATAAGAATGAAGGAAAGAAGAGGTGGAAAGTTGGGAAAGAGAAGGAAAGGAAGGGAAAGGAGGGAGAAAGAGAAGAAGGAAGGAAGGAAATCAGAGAAGGAAAGAGGGGAAGGAAGGAAGGTGGATAGGGAAGGAGGGAGAGAGGAAGTGAGGGAGGAAGGAGAAAGAAACGGAAAGGAAAAATAAGAATGAAGGAAAGAAGAAATGGGAAGGAAAGAAAGAAAGACTGAAGGAAAGGAAAGGAAAGGAGATAGAGGAAGGAAGGAAGGAAGTTACAATAATATACGAGTATTTTTTCCAGCAAATCTATCATTCAGGAATTCAAATTCCCGCCAAGTGGATACATACTTATCTGTATATAATTAAGTGGAATAATTGCATCAGCCCTGTGCCTTCCGTCCTTCCCTTCCTTTTTTTAATTTTTCATTCACTTTTTCCTTTCCTTCCTTCCTCTTTTCTTTCTCTCTTTCTTTTCCTTCGGCCTTCTCCTTTGGTTAGAAAACAAATTGCTTCTGAATCTCTTCTTCGGAAGGAAAGTCATCATTTAGTGTTAAAATAATCATGGTGTTAAAAAGAAAAGAGATGGGAGGAAAAAAAACTGTTTCTGTTTCTATCTGAGAAAAAAGGCTTCGCATTGTCACCAAAGTTTTTTTTTTTAATTGAACCTGAAACCCTATCTTAATACATCGCAGCTAGTGAACTAATTAATTGAAAGGCCAATTAACCTGTGGTATTTTATAGGATTTTTTCCTTTCTGGTTCCATCCCGTTTCTACACCAGCCTGCGGTTTAAACTAAATTTCATGACCTTTCTTTGTTTTTTTTAAATGCAGGCCTTTGAGATGGATTTTTTGTTTTTACCCAAGCGTGCACTTCTGTGCCAAAAGCTCTTACTCTTAAAATTTAGCAGGATGCAAAAAAAAAAAAAAAAAAGAGTGTGTTCTAATTGAATTATTAATCTAGGAAGTGTCAAGTTTGCTTAAAAACAAAAATGGTCAGGCGTTTTTTTTAATCCTCTCCCTCCCGTCTCTTTTCTCTTTAGCAGCACAAAATATATGGTTAAACTCAAGACGGTAGAGAGCTAAGTGTTATTTCAGTATTGATTAAGATCCTGGGGTTTTCCTAACTCTCTCCATACATCCTTGATAGATAATGGTTTAATAAGGGCCTCTGTTTTTTATTTAAAAGGCTGGTAGTAAAACCGAGATCAGATTTCTCACTTGGTGGGTTGAAAACCCGCTTATGCTCATTTCTGCAATGTAAAACGACACTATATCAAATCAAACATTTCCAGATGTGAGCAGCTTTTGGGCATATCAACAAGAGAGACAGGGAACTGGGGAAGGTGATAGAAAAAGGGGGAGAGAAAAAAAAGAAAAGAAATAAAAGCAGAAATTTCCCAGGGTGTTTTGGTAAAGTAGGTTTCGCGCGCCACCTGCTGGCCAAAAGCGTTACAGGCAAGAGAGCCAGAGTTTGTCTCCCGCTTCCAGAAATAAGGGGGGGGGAATAGCTTTTTTGAACCGGAAAAAACTGCCCTGCGTTCAATCCATCAATCAGAATAGAGCCTGGAAGGGACCCTGGAGGTCTTCTAGTCCAACCCCCTGCACAAGCAGGAGACCCTAGACCATTTCACATCAATGGGGGAACGGGATAACATCTCTCCTGGACCAGTCATTTTCATTGAATACCTGAACATTTACATACTGCATTGAAATAAATTATATTTTGGAAGTTTCTCTTCTCTATTCCCAGTCAAGATTTAAAACAATTTTTTTTTCTCAAAAGGGTAAAGGGTGTTTTTCTTGCACCAATTTAGTGTGCTGAGCAAAACCAATCTTCCTTTCCCCAAGGATAATTGTGGGTTCCATTTTTCGCTGGGATGGGGAGAAGTTTGGGTAGCCAGAGCAATTTTTCACGGTGGTGGGGGCAAGGAAAGGGTCCTCCCGTCGATTCTTTCACCATCTTCCAATAAGAACTTCATCGCAGAACGAACAAACCAGAGAAAATGTGAAGGAATTTCCGAGCGGCCTGAGAATGAGGTAGAAAAACTTTTCTCCCACAATTTCCTGGATGTGGGTACCAAGAATGAGTCTTAATTGGAGGAACTTTTTAAACTCCCCTTGAGGAATTGTGATATTAACCTGAGAGTCTGTCTGTCTGTCTGTCTGTCTGTCTGTTTATCTATCTATCTATCTATCTATCTATCTATCTATCTATCTATCTATCTATCTATCTATTACTGACCTATGTATCCCTCCATCTATTCTTCCATCTCCATCTCTCTCTACCTACTACCTTCATAGGTAGGTATAAATACTGTATATACCTACCTGTCTATTTCTATTTATCTCTCCACCTATCCTTCCATCTCTCTCTCTCCCTCCCTCCCTACCTATTTATCCCTCCATCTATCCTTCCATCTCTCTCTCTCCCTCTTTCTCTCCCTCCGTCTCCTTCTCCCACTTCCTGTCTCTCTCTCCCACCCTATTTCTTCCTCTTCCTGTCTCTCTCTTCCTTCCTTTCTCTCTCTCCCTCTCTCTTTCTTCCTCTCCTCCCTCCCTCTCTTTCTCCCTCTTTCTCTCTCTCTCCCTCTCTTTCTCTCTCTCCCCCTACCTACTTACCTATTTATCCCTCCATAGGTAGGTATAAATATATACCTACATGCCTATTTATCTATTTATCCCTCCATCTATCCTTCCACCTCTCTCCCTCTTTCTCTCCCTCTGCCTCCTTCTCCTTCTTCCTGTCTCTCTCTCCCTCGCTATTTCTCCCTCTTCCTCTCTCTTCCTTTCTCTCTCCCTCCCTCTTTCTTCCTCTCCCTCTCTTTCTCCCTCTTTCTCTATCTCTCCCTCTCTCTTGCTCTCTCCCCCTACCTACTTACCTATTTATCCCTCCATACTATAGGCAGGTATAAATATATACCTACCTACCTACCCAACTCAGCTAAAAATGCCACCCCGGTTCACGTCGTGGTTTTAAGTTAGCTAAAATCAGATTATCCTTTCTGAAAGACCAAGGGATCCTTTACACCAAGGAAAAGTTTACGATAATATTTGACCGAGTCTTGGTTAGTGCTGGGCTTGGATAGATAATGCATTTTCAAGGGAGATCTTGTTGTACAAGGAGTTTGACTAATTCTTCCAACATGATGAGTGGGTTTCTTTTTCCGTTCTCCAGCAAGAAAGAAAGAGAAGAAGGGAGGGAGGGGGCAGAATCAAAACATTCTTTTACTCGACTCCTGGAAAAAATCAATTTAGCCTCCCTACCTCCAGCAGGAGCAGGAGGAAGATGGGAGAAGGCTGACCTCGTCTTGATCTGCTCCTGGTGAAACGGAGACCCGGGAGAAGAAAATAGAAAGGAACAGGAAGGAAACGGAGATGGTGTAATTCAATGAAAATGCCTATTAAGAAATTATTTGGAAACTTCCTGCGGTTGGTGCAGGAGAGTGGGGGGACCAGGGGAGAGTTTCACCAGAGGTATTTATTTTGGGATTTTAAAGGCGCTTTTGGAGTCAGGGTGAAATGCTGCAGTCAAGAGTTTGAAAAGCCATACGGAGATAAATGGGAGGAGGAGGAAGAGGAGGAAGAAGAGGAAGAAGAGGAAAAAGAGGGGGGAGGAGGAAGAGGAAGTGGAGGAGAAGCAAGAGGAGGAGGAGGAAGAGGAGAAAGAAGAAGAGGAAGAGGAAGAGGAAGAGGAAGAGGAAGAAGAAGAAGAGGAGGAGGAGGAGGAGGAGGAGGAGGAGGAGGAGGAGGAGGAGGAGGAGGAGGAGGAGGAGGAGGAGAAAGAAGAAGAGGAGGAGGAGGAAGAGGAAGAAGGAGGAAGAAGAAGAGGAGGAGGAGGAGAAGGAGGAAGAGGAAGAAGGAGAAGGAGAAGGAGAAAAGAAGAAGAAGAAGAAGAAGAAGAAGAAGAAGAAGAAGAAGAAGAAGAAGAAGAAGAAGAAGAAGAAGAAGAAGAAGAAGAACAACAACAACAACAACAACAACAACAACAACAACAACAATGTTTCATCTAGGTTATTTATGCCCCTGGAGATCACCCTCTCCAACCTCAGCCTGGATGAATGGAAAGCTGCAGTTCTACTCCTCACAGTGTCCATCAACATGGCGGGACTTTCTCACCTCCTGCTTCTCTCATGGCACGTGGGAATGACCCTGGGGTGTAGACTGAAGAACCACAGTTGGAAGGGACCTTAAGGGATCTTCCAGTCCAACCGCCCTGCTCAAGCAGGAGATTCTAGTCCATTTCAGACAAAGGGTTGCCCGATCTCCCCTTAAAAACCTCCAGGGTTGGAGCAACGCACAACTTCTGGAGACAAAATCCTTCCCTTGATTAATTGTTCTCAATTTCTAGGAAATTCCTCCTTAGTTCTAAGTTGCTTCTCTCGCCTTCAGGGGCTTTGGAGAATAGCTTGACACCCCCTCTTCTTTGGGGCAATCCCTAAAACATTGGAAGACTGCTATCGTGTCTCCCCTAGTCTTCCTTTTCATTAAACTAGACATCCCCAATTCCTGCAACCCTTCCTTTTCTGGGTGACCTGGACTCCCTTCCAGTTTGGGATTGGATCACAAGTCCAGCTTTGTTTTCTCCAACTTCTGATGTCCAGAGTTTTGTACTGTCGAAATGCAGAAAGTGAAGCTGAAGCTGGCCGAGCCATTCCACCCCACACCTCCCTCCATTTACACACACACACACAACACTCTTCACCCACCCATTGGAGTTAATTCAGTTTGGACCTTTCTCTTTCTCTCTCTCTCTCTCTCTCGTTCTCTCTCTCTCTCTCTCTCTCTCTCTCTCTCTTCCTCTCTCTCTCTCTCTCTCTTCCTCTCTTCCTCTCTCTCTCTCTCTCTCTCTCTCCATCTCAGGAGCGCAGCCTTCCGTTCGCTCTTCGCCCTCTGGGAAGATATGCCAGGCATGCTGGCTGGCCCATAAATCTCTGTCAAAATCTCTATGAATAAATTAACCTTTTTAAAGATTAGTGCCCCTCATACCACGGGCTTTGGGGGCACCTGATCGCCAGCAGAGGCAGAACAAATGCTAAAAACATTTTGACAGGCAGCGCCAAGGTGCTGGCCAGGGGGGGAAAAATAAGGGGGAGGGAAACAGGGGATCGTAGCGATGTTTAAAGGTAGAGCTCTCAAGAGGGTGGGAAAATCCGTGTCTTTCTTTGCGGGAGCATCAGAGAAGGGAGTCGTGTCCGTTTTCTCCAAAATGGAAGAAAAAGGGTGCTGGGAAAGACCCTCGGTAGGACACCCCTCCCCCCTATCCTTCCCTCCCTCCCCCAAATTATTTGTGATGACCCAAAGGGGCGTGGCGCAAAAGAAACAAAGTCCCAAAAAGTAGGTAAAGTCCCCTTAATTCCTCCAATTAATTGGCCCCCAATGTCCAGTTATCATCGGCTGGAGAGAAAAAAAACTTCCCCAAGAACAGTTTTTAAAGGGAAGGAATTCCGGCCGAACCAAAAGTACATATAAATTATAAATAAAAACCAACACAAACCACAAGCTGCAGCAATTAACGAGACAGGGCAGGATAAGGAATTGCAGACTTCAAAAGATAACGAAACACACACAGTTACACCGAACCCAGGTAAGACTTGACAAACAAAGATAATTCACGCTTTGCTTCCAGCAAGGTACCGTGCGCAAACACCCTTTTTAAACCCTGTTTTCCTAGCTGCAGCTAATGAAGGGAATCAGGGCCCTTTCCTCCCCCATAAGCCATGTTGGTCCTTTCTCCATTCCTCCCTGCGTGCCCTAGGATGAAGAGGGGATGGCCCTGGGTCTTCCTCTGAAGGCCCAGCCGGCCTGTGCCCTTCCCCAGTTTCCTCCACAGCCACCGGAGCCATACTTCCACTCGCTGTCAGCTGTTACAACTTCCCGTTGGAATCAGATTCCAACAGGGGCATGACATTATTGCAGAATAGAATAGAATATACGAAATAGAATAGAATAGAATAGAATAGAATAGAATAGAATAGAATAGAATAGAACAGAACAGAACAGAACAGAACAGAACAGAATAGAATAGAATAGAATAGAATAGAATAGAATAGAATCAATATTAGAATGAAGAATAGAATAGAACAGAAGAATAGAGTAGAGTAGAGTAGAGTAGAGTAGAGTAGAGTAGAGTAGAGTAGAGTAGAATAAATGAAGAATAGAATAGAATAGAATAGAATAGAATAGAATAGAATAGAATAGAATAGAATAGAATAGAATAGACGAATTAGAATAGAATAGGATAGGATAGAAAATAGAAAATAATAGAATAGAATAGAATAGAATAGAATAGAATAGAATAGAATAGAATAGAATAGAATAGAATAGAATGGAATAGAATAGAATACCTTTATTGTCATTGCATTCCACGAATAGAATGAAATTTGAAAGCTACTCTAGCACAGTGCCCCAAACACCACACCACAATCACACTACAGAGTATTTACAAATTAAAATTATTATTATAACCACAATAATAGGACTAAATCACAAATGCACTGTTTGATTCAAGACCATGACTGCCTTGGAAAAGAAACTGTTTCTCAATCTATTAGTCCTCATTTTAAGACACCTATAAAACGCCTCCCTGATGGTAACAGTTCGAAATATGAATGTCCAGGATGAGAACGGTCTGTGATGATTTTTAGTGCTCTAGAGAGGAGTCTGGTCTTTGCAATCTTTTTCAAAGAAGAAAGAGAGCAACCGATGATTTTTTGTGCTGTGTTTATAACTCTCTGGAGCATCTTCTCATCCACCGCAGAGCATCCAACATACCACTCACCGTTACACAGTACGCCAAAATGCTCTCGGTGGTAGAACGGTAAAAAGTAACCCACTAATATCTAACGCAGGCAAAGTACACCGGCTTTTGTGCCAGTGTGCGCACATCAAAGCCAGGCTAACCTCTCTCTCCGTGTGCTCACACACTCACACACACACACACTTTAAAAAAGAGAAAGGAATGGAAGCCTTGATAAGTTACACGGGACAGATGCTGTCACCAAGGCCACCCTTGTAAACAAAGATGGAGAGATGGGGCTCAGATTGGGTTACCTCCGCGAAATATATATATATATATATGTATATATTTTAAATAAATACAAGCGGGGGCTGCGTTGGTCTCCTTCAGGGGGAATTAGGCTGATTGGAAGTGTCAGGGCCCGGGTCCTCCCCTCTCTCTCCCCCCCCCCCGCTCCTAATTTTTTTCCCAACGTGCCCATAAACAACAAATCACCCTTTGACCCAACAGGGATCCGAAGATTTTTCCCTCCCCTCCTTCCAAATTTTGCCGGCATCGACGCCAGTGGATTTCAGAGGCGCGTTTACTTCCAAGCAAAAACCCTACAGGACTTGGAATAGCAACCCGGGAAAGAAGTGGTCTAGGAGACCCTCGGCCATTTCTGTCGATTGGCCGATCAGAATAGAGCTGGGAGGGAGCTGGGAGGTCTTCTAGTCTGACCCCCTGCTCAAGCAGGAGACCCTAGATCATTTCAATCAATCAATCAATCAATCAATCAATGAGAATAGAGCTGAAAGACACCTCAGAGGTCTTCTAGTCCACCTCCTGCTCAAGCAGGAGATTCTAGGCCATTTCAATCAATCAATCAGAACAGCGCTAGAAGGGACCTCCAAGGTCTTCTAGTCCAGCCCCCTGCTCAAACGGGAGACCCTAGACCATTTCAATTGATCAATCAATCAATCAATCAGATGCATTTACTTCCAAGCAAAACCCAGCAGGACTTCCAAGCAAAACCCAGCAACCTGGGAAAGGGTGGGTGGGGGTCCTGAAAGACCCCCTTTCTAAGATCCCCCACACACACACCCTTCAATCCCTTGGCCAAGAAATACGAATTTGGCTTCGATTTGGCTTTTTTTGGCAAGGAGGTTGCAAAAGGGGATTGCGGCAGCCATCATAAATCCGAGCTGAATGGCCAAGCGCCTGGGTTTTTGGCCGTGTCAGGTCGCAAGTGTGAAAAACCCCTTCCAGTTGTAACGTTGAGCGGCGCCTAAAACGGGCGGTGGTGAGTGGAGGAGTAGCTGCGTTGTCGCGAAGGCCCGTTTTACTTGGGACTCGCATCATCCGGCTTCATGCAAAGCCGTCCAATTCTCATCCTTTGGGACGAGTTAACTGTATTTCTGGATTTTTATTTTATTTTTATTTTATTTTATAGAGGTTCTTAACTGGGCAAACTCCTTAGGAAGAGTGAAAGGGACCCTGGCTCTAAATTTTGCATGCTCCTCTAAAATGACTCTTTGTTCCCCATGGATGTTTAAAATCTGACAAGGGCCCAACCGTATCAATCAAGCCTGCACGATAAACCCAGGGCAAATCGGTTATATTTAAACGAAAAAGGATTTAATTTGTCATCTCTCTCTCTCTCTCTCTCTCCATTCCTCTTTCTCCCTCTTTCTTTCTCTCCTTCCTCTTTCTTTCTCTCCCTTCTTCTTCCTCTTTCTCTCTCTCTTCCTCTCTCTCTCTTCCTCTCTCCCTCCCCCCTCTCTCTCCCTTCCTCTTTCTCCATCTTTCTTTCTCTCCCTTCTTCTTCCTCTTTCTCTCTCTCTTCCCCTCTCTTTCTTTCTTCCTCCCTCCCTCTCTCTCTCTAGATAGATAGATATGATAGATAGATAGAAATAGATAGATAGAAAGATAGATATAGATAGACAGACAGACTGACTGACTGATTGATATATATTCCTTTGCCAACAATGATACATAACAAACAATGAAATGTTTATAACTTTTACAGATCAGTAATATCAGTTCAGACTCCAGTTCAGACGAATATTAATGCTAAAAATTATTTTTTCTTCTTCTTCTTCTTCTTCTTCTTCTTCTTCTTCTTCTTCTTCTTCTTCTTCTTCTTCTTCTTCTTCTTCTTCTTCTTCTTCTTCTTCTTCTTCTTCTTCTTCTTCTACTTCTACTTCTTCTTACTCTTACTCTTACTCTTACTCTTCCCCTCCTCCTCCTCCTCCTGCATGATGTATAATGAAGTATTGTAATTACAGATTACGATTAACTCAGAGCCCAGTAACCAAATGTTAATAATACACACAAACCTATCCATCCATCCATCCATCCACAAGGCTCTTACACCATTACTGACACATACTACCCAACAGCTATAAAAAAACAAACCACAATCATTACAAATCAATTCAATCAAATGTAATTCAGAACGCAGTAAACAAAAATTAATGCTAAAATAACCAACACACACAGACAAACAGACAATTCAGGCCAAACACCCATCCTGGTAAAGAGAACGCCAGCGATTTCTCAGATCTCTAATGTGGAAAATATTCATCTTATAGAATATTTAGGATAAATACAGAACACAAAGAAATAATATTCTTTTACAAGTGTTTCTACCAAATCTGTCTCTCCAGATTTCCCTCTGGGGCAATTTTCTACCCATTTTGCAAAAGACGCCTTCATATCCCATCCCTTCTCCTTCCCCATCCATAGTTTATTTGTTTGGGTTTTTTTTGTCCCTTCTGTCACTGGGCGTCCGTCATCCAGCTGGGATTGAGTGATCCCAGTTAGCAGCCAAAAGCATTTGCAGAATCGTAAACCGTCTGGCCCCGATGGAGAAATTATGCAAGAATATATCCCTCCTCTTAATAACTTGAGGCACAGCGAGAGAACGGAAAACCACATCATTGCATTCTTTTTGCTCCCCCAGATGCTAATTCTGCACGCTGCAAAATGGCAGAATTGGATTTGATCTCTTTGCTGGGGTGGATTCCTTTTTTTCCCCAAGCCGACATCGGCTCAAAATGTCTGGGGCTCAGCAATAGAAAACTGGGAGAAAGAAACTACGAGTTGACAATGGCAACTTCCTATAAGGAAAACCGATATAAAATGTTTTTATAGGTGGCACTTATCACCGGCAAGATTAGCAAAGATGTTTAAAAACACATCTGCCAAATGCTGGGAATGTCATCCGATACTGGGCACTTACTATCACATGTGGTGGACATGTACGAGACCAAAGAATTACGGGTTTAAAAATACATATGTGTTTAGAAAATAATATTAAAGTTACATATAGATTATTACAAACCAGAAATATGTTTGTTAGGTATTATCTGACTGTGTTGCCTGTGTTGCCTGTGACCCCTTTGGGTCATCGCCAGTACTTTGTGAACAGTATATTGTCTGGGTCAATTGCCTACATAATAATGTTTTCCCAGCTCCTAATTTCTTCTTCTATTATCCAACCATCCATAAAACAAATCCCATATTTGTAAGTATTCTATATCTTCCTTCTCTTTTATCTTTCATGTCAGCCTATCCATTTCTGTGCAATCTATTTTGTTTTAAATCTTCTTCTCTTGGTGTTTACTCATTTTTTCCCAATACTGTGCATGTAACAATTCTTGCTGCTTTATATTGGATGTTTCTCCCTCTCCCTCCCTGTCTCTCTCCCTCTCTTTCTCTCTCTCTCATTCTGTCTCTCTTTTTTCCCCTCTTTCTCTCTCTTCCTCTCTCTCTCCCTCCCTCCTTCTCTCTCCCTCCCTCCCTCCCTCCCTCCCTCCCTCCCTCTTTCTCCCTCTGTCTCTTTCTCTTTCTCTCTCCCTTCCTCTTTCTCTCCCTCCCTCCTCTTCTCTCTCTCTCTCTTCTCTCTCTCTCTCCCTCCCTCTTTCTCTCTCTCTCTCTCTAACTCCAGACAGTCCAAGAAATGCATTGATTTGTATTCACCGCATTCGTCAGCTGGCTGCTTTCCTCCAGGGGGATGCGATCAATAATGCAACATTGGGTAAAATCTAAAACAGAGAATGTCAGATTGGTAATACTGGTATTTGCTCTGATAAATTGAAAGTCGACGCTCATAGCAAGGAAGGCCTCGCGTGCATTCCCATTTATATGCATTGGTTTGTAAGTCACTTACTTGTATGGCTTTCTCGAGAGCTCTTTCCTTCTCTCTTCTTCCTTTCCTTTCCCTTCCTTTCCTTTCCCCTTTTCTTCCCTTCCCTTCCCTCTTCTTCATTTCCTTTCCTTTCCTTTCCCTTCCTTTCCCACTTCTTCCCTTCTCTCTTCTGCCTTTCCTTTCCTTTCCCCTTTTCTTCCCTTCCTTTCCATTCCTTCCTTTCCCTTCCCATTCCTTCCCTTCTCTCTTCTTCCTTTCCTTTCCTTTCCTTTCCTTTCCTTTCCTTTCCTTTCCTTTCCTTTCCTTTCCTTTCCTTTCCTTTCCTTTCTTCCCTTCATTCCCTTCCTCTTCCCTTCCCCTCCCTCCTTCCCTCCTTCCTTCTTTTTCTTTCATTCTTTCCTTCTCTTTCTTCTTCCTTCCTTCCCTTCTTTCTTTCTAAACAAACCCCTCATATTGCCTCTGAATGCACGACTTCTGTGTTCCTCCAACAAACTTAACCTGGTTAGTGAATAACCTCCATTTTCTACTTTCACAAGAGGTGCAAAATCCTTCCCTCTCATCTGAACCCCGCACTGGGCACAGGCTCCTCGGGAGTCTCTTCATCACTGCTGCCAGCCTCCACGACCTCCAAAGGCAGCACCCAACTCTCCGATAGTCCTGGCCCCATCCCTGCATCACATGCAGGCCCTCGTCCGAGTCCTCGTTCTCAGAGACCACTGCCATCCACACCTGCTGCCAGCAAACCACAACAGCCTGGGTGTAACCAATTCTGAGACACATCATTCATTGTCACCCTTGACCCTGGTTTCCCCGCCACCCCCTGGGTGTATCGTAATTCATATTCTCCAATGGGACGCATCCATAGCCAAGAGTCATCAGTCATGTTCTCCAGCTAGATATTTGTATGGCAGAAACTTCAGTCACCTAGTTACTATCTTTGAAAAACTATTTATGGAATGCACTTTCGATTTCCAAGCTGCCGCACTGCTCCCTCCTCCCTCCTCAACTCTAAAAAGACCATAGAAATATTTTATATTCACACTTTTTTTTCATTTTTATAACCAAAACAACAAATAAAACCATCTTTCTGTTGTACGGTGTGTACATTTACATACTGTGCGCATATTAATATTTGTATACATTTCTTGCTAAGTTTACATTCACACTGTAGCCTATCCAGCATTATATATCATAATACAGCATTGTTGCAGTGTCATTTAATTTCTCGCTTTATTTTCCAGCCATCTATAAAATAAATCCCAAATCTTATAGCACTCCCTTTCTTCTTCTTCTCCTCTAATTGCCAGTGTTAACTTGCTCATTTCTGCACATTCCATTATTTTCTTAATCACCTCCTCCTCCATCGGTGCTTTTTCATTTTTCATATTCCCAGGGAAAAATCAGGCCCGGCGGTCTTAACAAGTCCCTTGCTCAGCCGTGGAACCTGTGATTCCAATTGTGGTCGTAAGTCACGGACTATCTTTAAACTATGGGTGTTTTTTTTTTTAAACTGACCCCATATTCAGGGTTTGCAGAAGAGGTAAGCCCAGATGAGAACCTAGCACGAACGAGATTCCTCCGATTTTTGTGAAGGGTGGGCCACGGACGGCAAGGTAACAAACCATCCACCTTATTGGTCTTTCTGTCCTTTTTCCAACGAGGGTCATCTAGGGTTTGCTCCTCCCCGCTTATCGTGAACATCCGAACGTTGGGATAAAACCTCTTCCTTTACCTACAAAACAAACTCCAGTTTTGTTCTTCACATTTCCAGATAGATCTCCAGAAAGCCTTAGGCCAAAAAAAACCCAACCCGGTCCTCCCTTGTTCGTCAACATAGCCATCCCAACCCAAGATTAATCAAGATCTGATTCCAGGTAAGCCATTTCTTACGTTTTCAGCCTAAGAGCTAACTTGGGTGGTGTGGAGTTGGAGCTCTCCAAGGTTCTGGTGAGTTTGAGGCCAGTCCACATGGTCATGAAAATCCCCTCTCGGTGGACTTAACTGGTCATTTGCTTTCTTTTTAGAGAGCCGTTGAGGCCACTTGGAGGTGTCACTTTGTCCCAAAGGTGCCTTTTCTTTTTTTTGTAAGAGGCAACTGGCCTTCTTTGAAGAGGTTTCGCTTCTCATCCGAGAAGCTTCTTCAGTTCCTAAGCCCTTCCATTTAATGTTCCCTTAGAACCCGAAGAAGCTTCTCGGATGAGAAGCGAAACCTCTTCAAGCAGATAGCAAGAAAAAGCCCCGCAGCCTTTCGGAAAAGCACCTTTCGGGACGAGGGGAGGGAAAGACATCTTGAGAGGCCGCAAAAGGACGCAGGAAGGGCGCTACGCTCCGGCGCATCCTTCCCGCGCCGCCACATGTCCCGAAACTCGGACGCGGGAGCGAACAAGGCTGCCATTGTTATTATTGTTGTAATTGTTGGGGGCAGTGGGGAAGAAGGAAAACCCAGCAGCATCCAGTCCATGAATGCAAAGCTTTTGCCTTCAATTAGCCTTCGTAATGCCGGCCTCCTGCTAAATCGGCGCAAACTTTCTCCAGCCTTGTTTTAATCTTTCACCAAGCCTCGACTTTTGCCTCCAGCCCATCTAATTGAAAATAATCTTTCTGAGCAAGTCTTGTCTCTTTCTCGTAATCCTTCTCCGAAGAGGCTCACATGGTCTCAATTAGAGTCACACCAGCCTTTCTTATTCTCTCCTCCCCTCACCACCCTCCTTCTCCTTTTGGGGAGGGGGGGAAAGGAAGGTTTCTTTCTTTCTTTCTTTTCTCTCTCTCTCTCTCTCTCTCTCTTCTCTCTTTTAAACCCCCCTTTTTAAAAAAAAATTAAGTTTGGGTTATTAACTCCATCCTTGTGAGTTCCTGCCTCTCACGGGGGCCTGGAGATCTTATCGCCCTCCGCCTCTGTCTTAGGTTACCATGAAAGCATTTTATGGATTACATTTTGCAAAAAAAAAAAAGGAAAAAAGGGAAAAAAAGGGGGAGGGGGGAAATAGCGATAGGAGGCATGATAGGGAGGTAAGGGGTGAGTTTGATTGAGGGAGGGCGAGCGGGTAAAGGGGAGGACAAGGAAGAGTTCGTTTCTTCTGTGTTCTGCCTTTTTTTTAAAAAAAAAAGTACCTGACAGGCAGTTAAGAACGTAGAATAACCGAGTTGGAAGGGACCTCGGAGGTCATCTAGTCCAACCCCCTGCTCGAGCAGGAGAGTCTATTCCAAACATTAGCCTCTACCGAGGATCGAACTCGCAGCCTCCTGATTGTGAGGCAAGAACTCCGCCTCTAGGCCACGCCTTTGTCCTGGAAGACCTTTTCAAAGCTGTGGAGAAGGTGGCTTTGATGGATTTGACCTCTTTTTTTAAAAAAAAAATCATCGGTACCCCCATTCCTTGCAGAATAACAGAGTTGGAAGGGACCTCGGAGGTCATCTACTCCAACCCCCTGCTCAAGCAGGAGGCCCTAGTCCAGTATCTCCTTGAAAGCCTCCAGGGATGGAGCAACTGCCAACTTCTGCCAGCAAGCTGTCCTGCTGGTTAATTATTCTCACCGTTAGGAAGTTCCCCTTAGTTGTAGGTTGTATTATTATTATTATTATTATTATTATTATTATTATTATTATTATTATTATTATTATTATTATTATTATTATTATTATTATTATTATTATAAATGTCTTTTGTAGGATGTCCTTTTTATCTTTTGGTAAGCCGCCTCGAGTCGCGTTGCGCGAGCAGGCAGCAAATATCAATTTCCCAAACAAATAAGTGAATGCATGGACTGCAGTCCCCGCACTTAGAAAGCTAGCAGCTCCCCCCAGCCAACCACCACCCCTAAACTAATGGGCTGGTTGTCCTTATCTGGTTTATTTACTTAGTATGGAAAACGGTCTCATTGATTCCAGGCCAGACACCAGTTTACCACCTCAGTCTAAACAAGGACTAAATTCATCAATTCCCCCCCCACTTCAATCAATTACGAATCAGACGGAGGGAGAGGAGGGGGGGCATTTCTAGTTAATTCAAAAGAGGCCATCCCACCCTCCCTTTCTTCTCTCTCTCTCTCTCTCTCTCTCTCTCTCTGTTTAAAACAAAATAAAGTGAAACCCCTCTGAGTGCTTTGCTTACACAAGTCCTAAGCAAACGTTTCTCCTTCCATCCAGCCTGTGATTTATGGCTCGCTTCTATCGTTTATGCTGGAAAGCCGGGCGCATAAATCAATCAGGACATCTGGGACTCAAACTGCAGCCCCCCCTGAGCCCCCCCTCTTTTTCTGCCACTGGGAGAAATGCAGGAACAGAAGCAGGCTCCAATTTGTGCGATGGGCCTGCCTTCCAGGTGAGGGGTTTGAATTTGGGTGAAGAAACCCAACCCCCCACACACACACACACCCGCGAGTTCTCCAAACCAGCCAGGGCCCATTGGCAAAAAATTCCGATTTTATTTGGCCATTTGGCCCTCCGGCAGCTCCGTACCTTTCAAACAACACAAATATTTCCGTGTTGGGAATGTTGCAATTGTAATGGTCCCATGAAAAGGAGACCCTAACTGTGTGAATTTGTATTCGGCTTCGAAAAGGATGCACAGGCAATCTTAGTTGGATAAGGACATGCAGAAGTGACGGATTGCTAACTGACCTGGTGAAATCCAGGCTACAATTGCGTCTAAGAGGAGAGAGAGAGAGAGAGAGAGAGAGAGAGAGAGAGAGAGAGAGAGAGAGAGAGAGAGAGAGAGAGAGAGAGAGAGAGATGCACCTATACATAATTAAGTGGCAAGGCACAGTCCGGCTGGGCAGAGCAGGAGAGAGGTAGAGCAAGGGAGAGGGAATTCGGAGGAAGACCCAGGCCCACCCCCTCTTTATCCTAGGGCACGCAGGGGGGAATGGAGAAGGGAGCAATGTGAGTTGTGTGCCTTACGGGGGAGGAAAGGGCCCTGATTCCCTTCATTAGCTGCAGCTGGGGACACAGTACATAAAAGAGGAAGCTGTGCACAGCAAGTTGTTGGGAACAAATCGTGACTTTATCTGGTCTCGTCGAGGTTTATCTGGGTTCCTGGCGTCTCACTTATTCCAAGGAATGGCCTGTCCAGAAATAATTAAGCGGCTGCTTCTTGTAAAAATATGTACAAAGGGAGAAACCGTGCTGAAATTTAACAGCTAAGCAGAAGGAGAGAAACTTTGATTTGAGACGAAGGACAAAATCAATTTGACCGGATTGCTGAATCAACCTTCCATCGGACCTGATGTCTCCAAATTGATTCAGGGATTATTTCCTCCTCCGTAATCTATTTGAAAAATCAAAGCATTGATTTTTATGGATTTCCTCAGCTGCTTGAAATCATCAAACTAATGATCTAAGGATACGATTTGAAGCAGAAGCAATTGATAATAACAGAACCAGTAAGGTCCATTTTTAAAAAAAAAAATACTAACATTCTCTAGGAGATGTAGAAATGAAAGAAAGAGAGTCCAAGAACAGGGAATTATGAAAATGCATAGCCCAGCTCATCTGTTGATGTGTTGGCTACTACCGGAAACATGTAGAAATCATTATTTATTTTTGGCCAATGACATAGTCAAGAATGTGTCTTCATTCTGGCAGTTTAAAGGTTGATCTAGACATGGAAGAAGAAGAAGAAGAAGAAGAAGAAGAAGAAGAAGAAGAAGAAGAAGAAGAAGAAGAAGAAGAAGAAGAAGAAGAAGAAGAAGAAGAAGAAGAAGAAGAAGAAGAAGAAGAAGAAGAGGAGGAGGAGGAGGAGGAGGAGGAGGAGGAGGAGGAGAGGAGGAGGAGGAGGAGGAGGAGAAGAAGAAGAAGAAGAAGAAGAAGAAGAAGAAGAAGAAGAAGAAGAAGAAGAGAAGAAGAAGAAGAAGAAGGAAGAGGAAAGAGGAAGAGGAAGGAAGAGGGAAGAAAGGGAGGAGGAGAAGGAAGAGGAAGGGGAATCAAAAAGATCTTACTGAAATCTATGCATCTTCTTTGTTCAATCTGGCCCAACAGGGCAGACTTCTCCGGTGAAAAGCATGGAAGGACCAAGCCATCTTCAAACATGAAAGCTCACTGGATGAGTGTAGCACCTGATTATTCTATTTTGGAAAAAGTCACCTTCATAACTCCTAGCTCTTTCTTCTGAGCTCCTGGCATAATCCATCTAACCACCCATAGCTTCTACCAACTCCAGCTTTGTGTCCTGGACCAGGACTTGAAGAAGACGTGGGAAACGGGACCGATGGTCTCCATGTCTTTGGATTCTGGAAGATTTCCAGAGCGCATCCTTGGGACTTGCAGGCATAGAGTAGAGCAGAGCAGAGAATTCAGAGTAGAGTATAGAGTAGAGCAGAATACGGAGTAGAGTAGAATAGGGGAGGATAGGGTAGGGAGAGAAGAGAAGAGAAGAGAAGAGAAGAGAGAGAGAGAGAGAGAGAGGAGAAGAAGAGAAGAGAGAAGAGAAGAGAAGAGAAGAGAAGAGAAGAGAAGAGAAGAGAAGAGAAGAGAGAAGAGAAAGTAGAGTAGGATAAGATAGGATAGGATGTGAGAGGTGAGGGGAAAAGAGGAGAAGAGAAAAGAAAAGAAGAGAAAAAGGGAGAAGAGAAGATGAAATAGAGTAGGATAGAATAGAATAGAATAGAATAGAATAGAGTAGAATAGAATAGAATAGAATAGAATAGAATAGAATAGAATAGAATAGAATAGAAGAATGAAGAATAAAAGGGAGGAATAAAGAATATAATGTAATAGAATAGAATAGAATAGAATATTCTTTATTGCCCAAGTGTGATTGGACGCACAAGAACGATGAAATCTGAGATCCCGCAGGAGCGCCAACAGTGTCAGTCTCAGATTATATCTCGAGGTTATAATGAGCCGCGGCCTTTTTTCCAAGCAGGAGCTGAAAAAGTTTTGGCTCCCCACATCAGAGTCATAACTCAGAGATAGTCCAAATAACCCGGCTACTTTCAATCCCACCGGGGCAAAAAAAAGCCACGACATTTCCTTCAGAGAGACCCTAACAAGGGAGAACGTTTGACCGCCCTCCGGCCTTCGGGGGGGAGGGTCATTCTTCCTGCTTTTGCAGGGAACGTAAGGAGTGATGCAACCCAAATTTTAACCTTGGACACACACCCCCGCCTTCCCCTCCCCCCCAGGCCTCCAATAGGCATCAGGTGTTTTGACTTCATGGGGAAGATAATAAAAATAATAAAAAGGAGAAACTGGGCTAGTTTAGAAGCTCTCGCACTGGGCTCTGCTCTCGCAGTTTGGCTTCGGGATTATCATATGTGGTGGGCCATGTGTATAAGAAAAGAAATATGGGACAAAAATACATATGTGGTCAGATGTCAGAAGATGCTAAAGCAACACGTAGTGGCAGGATTCCAGCAATTGCCTGAATTAAATCATGATCCTCGAGCCAAACTTCAAAAAACTTCAAAGGATTCATTACAGGCGATATACTGGCCCTGCCCTGTATGAAGCCAACTCTGGCCTATGTAATTTACAGTCCCTGTGAACCTGTTTCCCCCCCCTCCCATGACGTAGGCCAGAGTTGGCTTCAGACAGGGCAGGGCCAGTATGTCGCCTCTAAAGGATCTTTGGAAGTTTTTTGAAGTTTGGCTCGAGAATCATGATTTAATTAGGGCAATTGCTGGAATCCTGACAACATCGTCACTTCGAGCGGTTCCCTGAGTGAGCTCCAGTAAGTCGAGGGCTACCTGCGTCTTACAAGCTGCATAAAACAGGTGGAGGACAAGAAGCAAACACAACCTTGTGTGTTTGCCTTGTGCACAAATCACCTCGACACCGATGGTTGCAAACTCGGGGAACTTCCACAAGTCGCAATCTCAGTTTCGCGACCGTCCAGAACTGAACTGGAAACGGGGCCACCGAAGCGATTCCAAGGTGGAAGACCCGCTAGTTTACTGCCTGGAGGAACAAGGTTGCATTCGAGCTGAGCGTCCTTTTAAAAGCAGCCACCCACGCGGGAACAATGCTGCCCCTTGTCCCTCTGTCTCTTAAAAGCTGCGAGTTGCGCAGACAAAAGGCTTTTTTGTCATGCCGATGAAATCTGACATCGCCTTTACCTGTTGCGCAGGGGATGAACAAGGTTACGCTAAGGGTAGAAATAATTTGGTCCGCCTGGGTGTTGAAAAGCTTTTCACTGGGGTGTAATTTTCCTTAGTAAAAGAGGGGAGCATGGGCTTCTCCTCCCCCCACCCTTTTAGAGGGGTGTGGGTGGGGGTCTGGAGTGCCATCCCCACACATTTGGCTCAGGTACGATGTGCAGGGAGATGCGTCTTGCGCGCACCCACCTATGGGCCTCTGGAGGAGAATTCTCCCCCGGTCTGGCCTTGGAGCCGGTGGGGGGGGGGTGAGGTGAGGGGGCACGGTCCCAACAAGGTTGCCCCTCCGCATGGGGGTGGAGTTGCTCCCCCCACACACACAGGTGACCCATAGTTCACCTTGGCCATTGAAATGAGCAGGGAGCATGATTGAGGAAGCCGATGCTCGGGGAAGGGTGGAAACTGTGATAAGGGGCCACGTCTCCTCACCCCTCCTCACCCCTCTATTCAGCCGTTCCTGGTGGCTTCCTTCTTCCTCTCCTGCTTAAAATCCTCCTCCTCCTCTTCTTCTTCATCTTCTGTCTCCTTCTCCTTCTTCTCCTTCTCTTTCTTCTTCTCCTTTCTCCTCCTTCCTCCTCCTCCTCCTCCTCCTTCCTCCTCTTCTTCTCCATTTTCTGCCTTTCTCCTTCTCTTCCTCCTCCTCTTTTCTCCTCCTCCTCCCCTCCTCCTCCTCCTCCTCCTCCTCTCTTCCTCCTCTTCCTCCTTTCTCCTCCTCCTCCTTTCTCCTCCTCCCCCACCACATTTTCTTTCCTTCTCCTCCATCTCCTCCTCCTCCTCTTGTCCATCTTCTTCCTTCTTCCTTTCCTCTTCGCTTCTTCCTTTCTTCCTTTTTGTTCTTTAGACATCATTTTTATGTTTTATTCGGTTTTATTTTCCCCTGTTCTCCAAACCTGGCTTTATCTCCTCCTGTGACATCAAATTCTGCGAAGAGTTTCCATTTCCATTTCAGGAGTGGGCCAAGCAATAAAAGTAGAATTTTTCCCCCTTTTCCTCTTTATTTACTAGTATTGCTAAGAATAACCCTGCCCACTTCCAGCCATTCTTCCATCTTTTGACCAATTATATTTCCAGGTTGGCGAAGCATTAAAATGAAAATAATTTCATTCGGTTCCCATTTCAGCCCACCTGTTTCTTTCTGTTATTTTGCATTTTTGAGCAAGCGTTATTATTATTATTATTATTATTATTATTATTATTATTATTATTATTATTATTATTATTATTATTAATTTCTCCCCTCCTCCTCCTTTTCTCTTCCCAGCACCCTGCCTACGAATTAAAAGAAAATCACTTCTCTTTCTATTTAGCATCCAGTCGTTTTCCACAAAGAGCCTATAATTCCGTTTTAATGCCAAAATGCACGTTTCTTTCCACCCTTTCCCCACCTTGGCAAATTTTCCCACCCCCTTGCCACCTTTGGGGCCGGTCTCCGCTGTGGATCATATGATTTAATTAGGATAATAATAATAATAATAATAATAATAATAATAATAATAATAATAATAATAATAATAATAATAATAATGTTTTTTTGCTCAGGCATGTTTTGCTTTCTGTTAGAAATTGCGGAAAAGGTGAGCCGCGATAGAAGCAGGGAGAGTGAAAAAAAAAGAAATGGAGAAACTATATTGCTCAGGCATACAAAAATCAAGCCGTTTGTTGCGGTCGTATTATCAGTTGTCTCGATGGTATCACTCTGTTAATACAGGAAGGTACTCCAATTAAATCACGAGCCTCCCATTTTTCAGCCTCACACTTTCAGCACACCACAACAAAAAGGTTCGCCATCCCTGGTGTAGGGCCTCCTGCTTGGGCTGGGGGCTGGACTAGATGACCTACAAGTTCCCTTCCAACTCTGATTATCTGTTATCTGCTCTGAAAGACAAATTAAAGGGGTTTTTTTCCCCCTCTCCTGCAGGATAATCCTAAGAGGCAGCGCTGACTTCCTCCGTTAGCTTCGTTCAAAAATAAAATAAAATCGTGAGTTTTATAAAGACCCATCTTGGGTTGCCACCTTTCTCAGTTTAGCCGATCATGGTTTATTCCCCCGGAGGGCTTGAAACTCCAAAGATGCATTTCTATTTATTTATTTTTCCTTGCTTTTTATTTTTTCCCCCCTTGCCCCCTTCTCCTTTCCTTTAATGCTTCTGGACCGTATCCTGGCCCCGGGAGGAAATTAAAATTAAAACGCCAACATCCCAGACTGTAATTTCTACGGTTTTCCATTCACATGGAAGCGACTTTGCTGCAGGTATATTTGTAACCGAGTTGATCCTAAGTGCAGGGCATCTCAGATTACCGGCCCGATAAAAGGTTGACTCCAGTCAGTGAAAGTCAACTTTCTCCCTTCTTGAGCTCTCCTCATTCTTGTATCCTTCTGCCAAGCCCAAAGCAAAGCCAGCTTTCATATGGGATAACAAGAGTCACCCTTTCAGACACACACACACACACACACACACACACACACACACACACACATCTTTTTTAAAAACTCTTTTCTTCTTCCCCTGTGTCCGTTCAAAAAAACAAAACAAAAACTTAGGACCGTTTTTCATTTTAATCTATGCTCTGATTATTTAATGGATAGATAGAATAGAATTCTTTTTATTGGCCAAGTGTGATTGGACACACAAGGAATCTGTCTTGGTGCAAATGCTCTCAGTGTACATAGAATAGGAATAGAATAGAATAGAATGGAATGGAATGGAATGGAATGGAATAGAATAGAATAGAATAGAATAGAATAGAATAGAATAGAATAGAATAGAATAGAATAGAATAGAATAGAATAGATATCGGATGAAGAATAAGAATAGAATAGAATAGAATAGAATAGAATAGAAAATAGAATAGAATTTATTGGAATAAATGTGATTGGAACACATAGAATAGAATAGAATTTGTCAGAACAGAACAGTGCAGAATAGAATGAATTCTCTCAGTGTACATAGGAAGTAGAGTAGAGTAGAGTAGAGTAGAGTAGAGTAGAGTAGAATAGAATATGGAATAGAATAGAATAGAATAGAATAGAATAGAATAGAATAGATATCGGATGAAGAATAGAGAATAGAATAGAAAATAGAATAGAATAGAAAATAGAATAGAATAGAATAGAATAGAATAGAATAGAATAGAATAGAATAGAATAGAATAGAATAGAATAGAACAGAACAGAACAGAACAGAATAGAATAGAATAGAATTCTTTATTAGCCAAGTGTGATTGGACACACAAGGAATTTGTCTTGGTGCAAATGCTCTCAGTGTCCATAAAAGAAAAGATACATTCATCAAGAGTCGAGAAGCATAAGGTGCAACACTTAATGATAGTCGTAGGGTACAATAAGCAATCAATGTAATTGGGTTTTTTTTGAGGTTTTGCTGGGCAGGGATTCCTGGTAGAAAAATTTTAATTGCTGGTTTAGAGACCCAACCAGAACAGAACCAAAAGTCCGTACAGAGCAGGACATGACTTGATGGAGTCTTTTCAAAACCGGTCGGGTTTTTTTTTTCCTGATTTCCTTCCAATCTTTTCTTGCAACAATCCACCTATTCAAGGCAGTAGCCCCAGGGTGGGGTGGGAGGTCTGGAGAACCGGGACCCCTCCCAAAGCATTTCTCTGGTTTTTAGTTATGTTTTTCTTTCCCTGTTTAAAGATGTGTCCCCCCCCCCCCGGTCTTTACGAGTCGGGCTTCAGGAATGGACAAAACAGAAGGCTGGTGCCACCCTCTGTTGGTGTTTTCCAGAAATGGCACAGACTGGGAATGAAGCAAAACCAGCAGGATCGTTGTGGTTTTTTTTAAGGATCGGGAGAAGAGAAGAGAAGAGAAGAGAAGAGAAGAGAAGAGAAGAGAAGAGAAGAGAAGAGAAGAGAAGAGAATTCTTTATTTGGCCAAGTGTGATTGGACACACAAGGAATTTGTCTTTGGTGCAAATGCTCTCGGTGTCCATAAAAAAATACATTCATCAAGACTCATAAGATACAACACTGAATGATAGTCCTGGGATACTAAATAAGCAGTCAAAATCATTCTAGGACACTAAATAAAACAATTACCTTCCCACCGGTGGTACCTATTTATCTACTCATATGTGCACGCTTTTGAATCGCTAGGTGGTTACGAGCTGGAGCAAGGAACAGGAACTCACCCATCGTATGATGCTTGGGTCTCAAACCTGCATCTTAACCACTGAACCCTTCAATAATAATAAATAAAAATGAATAAATTTCTGACCAGTGACCCCCCCCCCAAATAGCCCTTTTTTTGAACACCTCACTGCTTCTAGTGACGGCCTGTTCCACTGGCTGACAATTTGCACCTGCAAAGAATGATCAAACCTTCCTCTTCTGTGAAAGACAAGTTGCAAATGGCGGTGAGGGATCTTGCAGGGGTCAGGAAGAGCTGTAAAAAAAGGAATGATAACCTCAACAAAACCTCAGGAAAGTGGAAGTCGGCTCAGAAAAAAAACAATTCCTAAGAGGAATCTGATAGTTTTCAAACTTCAAACTGGAAAAGGAGGTTGATTTTTAAGAAAGTGAGAAGAGAATCTCAGCATTAGGCGATGTTCTGCTGCATTTTATTGGAATTCCTGTTTTTTTTTTCTCCCCCTTTTTCCTCTTGTTCTCTTCTTTGCCTGTCTTTTTTGCAAGGTTTCCCTCGTCCAACTTTTCAACCAAGCGCAAGGAAGAAAGTAAAGGAGAGGGAGAGAGAGAAGAGAGAAAGAAAGAGAGAGAGAGAGAGAAGAAAGAGAGACAGGGAGAGAAGGAGAGAGAAAGAAAAAAAGAAGAAAAAGAGAAAGAGAGAGGGAGAGGAAGAGGAAGAGACAGAGAAAGAGAAAGAGAAAGAGAGAAGAGAGAGAAAGAGAGGGAGAGAGAAGAGAGAGAGAAAGAAAAAGAGAGAGAGAGGGAGAGAATGAGAAAAAACAGAGAGAAAGAGAAAGAGAAAAAAAAGAGAGAGAAAAAGAGAGAGAAAGAGAGAGGGAGAGAAGAGAGAGAGAAAGAGAGAGGAAAAAGAGAGAGAAAAAGGGAGAGAATGAGAGAAAAAAGAGAAAGAAAGAATGAAAAGAGAGAGAGAAGAAAAGAGAGAGAAGGGAGAGAGAGAAAAGAAAACTGATTGTTAAAGTGATGACTTTGTTGCTTTCCCCGCTGCGCCCAACTTCTATTGGGTTCTGAACTAAGTTTATCAGTCAAGCGTAAAAACATTAATCACCTAGGAGGAAAAGGGGGGGGGATAAAATGAAAACAACACCCAGGGAAAATGACTTTTCAAAATGTCGCTGGCATAATTATCAGCTTGTCCATTACATTAAATGCCACCATTTATAACGGTAACGTTTTAAGCATGCAAACAGTAATTAACTTCGTAATGAACTGGGGACCCCTGTGCCTCTCTTCCCTCAGCTAATTTGCATGTTAATTATAATTAGCAACCAGGGAAACAAGTTATAAACATCTTAATTAGCAGCTTAATCATTTTTACAAGGAAACGCGGCCCGCTTTGATAGATGAGCAAGAATTAGATTAATGGGACTCTTTTCTTCCAGTCGCTCCAAGTGCGACGGAATGGAAAGCCGCACTCGGCTGTGAGTGTGTGCTCACAAATTTACACACTTCTTCGACTTGGCAGGCTTGCCGATTGATTTGTGGTAGAGACCAAGCCTGGGCAAACCAGCTCCCCAAAAGTCAGATTTAAAATGTAAGGAAAAGGGACCTTTTTAATCAAATGATTCTTGAAGATGGGAGAGTCCGTCTCACGGTTTGGTATTGGGGAGGTTCACCATTATTTTTGTATTTTTCACTCAAGATTTTGTTTCTTTGGGAAAGAAAGAAAAGAGAGAGGGAGGGAGGGAGGAAGAAAGAAAAAGGAAGACAGGAAGGAAGGAAGGAAGGAAGGGAGGGAGGGAGGGAGGGAGGGGGAGAAAGATAAGGGAAGACAGGAAGGAAGGAAGGAGGGAGGGAGGGAGGAAGAGAGTATAGACAAGGAGGGAGGGAAGGATGGAAGGAAGGAAGAAAGGGGAAGAGGAAGGAAGGAGAAGGAAGGAAGGAAGGAAGGAAGGAAGGAAGGAAGGAAGGAAGGAAGGAGAGACTGAGAGAAGGGAGAAAGAAAAGGAAGACAGGAAGGAAGGAAGGAAGGAAGGAAGGAAGGAAGGAAGGAAGGAAGGAAGGAAGTATAGATAAGGAGAGAGAGAGAAAGAAGGAAGGAAGGAAGGAAAAAAGGAAGACCAAAAGGAAGAAAAGAAGGAGGGAAGAAGGGAGGGAGGGCAGAAGGAAGTTTGGTTTAAGAGGGAGAGATGTCTCTGGAAAAACTTCAACCCCTAACCAGGGATGAGCCTGGATTCAAGTTCAAATTTAGCTAATCTCCAGATTGTACATCCAGTTCTGGTCCCCATCTTTCAAAAAGGACTGGGATAAATTGGAACGAGTTCAGAGAAGGGCTCCCAAATGGTGAATAATCTGGAAATGGAGTCCTGTGTGTTCAAATTCAGGAAGAACTTCCTGAGTGGGTGAACTGTGAGCCAGCAGAACTGGCTGCCACATGAAAGGTGAGCTCCTCCAAAGAGAAGCTGGATGATGACATTTATCAGCAAGGGTCTGGTGTAACGTTTCTTAACCTTAGCAACTCTAAGACAGGTGGACTTCAACTGCCAGAACTCCCCAGCCAATACGCCACTGTTTTATATTAAAACGCCTTGCTCATTTATTTATTTCATATTTATTTCAGAGTTATTGAAAGTGTCTTAGTGTAGAGAGAACCAAAAGAGCTCGGGAGAAAATATTTACCTCTGAGAAAAGCAGCACTGTGATTTCCAGCCATTAACTCCGCATATATTATGCAAAGAATATCAAGTGGAAACAGAAACAAGCCATTTTGCTTAATTTGGTTTGGCTACGAAAATGGCCCCATTTTTCATTTCTGAAACCAATCAAGGAACAAGGAATTAATTTGGCCTTAATTTGGAGAGATGCAAACTAGAACTAAGAAGGAATTTTCTGACAGTGAGAACAATCAATTAGTGGGCTCGCCTCCAGAAGTTGCGAAGGCTGCACTGGAAGTTGTTACGAAGAGATTGGGCAATGCTTTGTCTGAAATGGGATAGGGTTTCCTGCCTGAGCAGGGGGTTGGACTAGAAGATCTCTAAGGTCCCTTCCAAGTATTCTATTCTATTCTGCATTCTATTCTATTCTGTATTCTATTATGCATTCTACTCTCATTCTATTCTATTCTGTATTCAATTTTCTCTATTCTATTCTATTCTGCATTCTATTCCGCATTCTTTTCTCTATTCTATTCTATTTTGTATTCTATTCTATTCTGTATTCTATTCTATTCTGCATTCTATTCTCTATTCTAGTCTATTCTTTCTGTGTTCAGTTTTCTCTATTCTATTCCATTCTGCATTCTATTCTATTCTATTCTATTCTATTTTCCAGGGAAAAGCTGTGTTGCCTCTCTGCCAGCTGTCATTCTATCTGTTTTTTCTGTTTAAAAATTCATTATTCCCCACAGAAGGAAGACCTGTTGTACACTTAAATATTTAACTAGATCAGCCTTCACTTTTGTCCATTTCCCCTTCCAACGTAGTTTACTGCACCGACGTGGATGAGACCCCTTGTTTTGTGCCCCCAGGAGCCACACAAACCTCAGAGGGATGCAGTAAGTTTGCGTCCAGGAGATGTGCGATTTTATTTCCTTCTGTAATTCCAGATTCTTGGAATGAGCGGCGTTATCCCTACATCGGGAAGCCTCTGTTATCGTCCTCTCTCTCTCTCTCTCTCTCTCTCTCTCTCGGGCTTGCTTTAGTTTTCCTCCTCCCTCCTCCTCGTCTTTCCTCGCCTGTCGTGTCTCAGGCTGTTTTAACCAGCCGCCGGCTAAGTAGGGAACGAGGAGCAGGATAAAGAAGGGGTTGCTAACTCGGACATGCACCGCTTCTCAAGCAAGGAGATTCAGTGTTTACGGTCTCCTGGGAAACTGGCAGACACGTGGCCGAGCCTGCTTTTCGCTCCCGAGAGCCCAGCCTTCTGCAGAGGGAAAATCTGGCCTCATTCACCGGCCGGTGGCTTCCATTTCTCTCCATGCAAGGACCTCCATCCATGGTTCTTCTTGCCTGCCACGTAGCATGTGAGTCTCATGGCTGTCCTTCAAGGGAAGAAGCAAAGGGTGGGAATTCTTGGGTTAGGAAAGAGACAGGAGTATCAAATTCACATAGACAAATTTAACGTTAGAGAAACGGGGTCCTTGGCTGATCTACAATGGCTGAAATGATGTCATTATTATTATTATTGTTGTTGTTGTTGTTGTTGTTGTTATTATTAATGCAGTCAGCCAAATGTTCAGACTGGGTTTGGCATTTTTGTCTACCCATCGAGTCCTTCCCAAGGACCTGGGATACAGAAATCTGGATGTTTGATGGGGTTACAGATATCGCTGCAGGATGGAAGCTGTTCCAAGTCAGTCTTGCCTTCTGCAATGGACCGATGGCAAAATTGAGATTAGCAAACCACTTGTCTGAGATGCTATAGGGTTTCTTGCCTGAGCAGGGGGTTGGACTAGAAGACCTCCAAAGGTCCCTTCCAGCTCTCTTCTGATGGATAGTCCTTCCAGGGTTATAAAACCATGTCCACCTTTAACTTTTCTAGAGGTTCATTTCTTCCCATCTGCTGCTTTGTAGGGCAACAAAGAAAGCCGGTGTGAAGAATGAAGGTCCTTCGACTCTCTGGAGATCCCAAGAGGAAGCCAGAGATTTCTGCCAGGAAGGGGATCGGGAACTGGCCAACGGCGATCTCCCATTGGCCACCACTTACTATGTTGCCGGATTCCTTCTCTGTGCCCCCACGGCCGTCAACAAGATGGCGGCTCTTGAGAAGGAGGCCCAGGCCAACGTGGTCGCCATCTTGGAAAGCTGGTGTCAAGGAGAAAGCTCCATCCCAAAACTTGGGAACCCTCCTGTGAACCCCGCCCTGCTCAACGTCACTACGGCGGCGGCTTTTCTCCTGGCCTTTGACCCCCACAACGTGACCGCCTTGCTCTTCAAGATGGACGCTTTGCTGAAGGCGGGCCAGCCTCTCCGCGTGGCCAGCCAGTGTGACTCCCTGCTCGAGGCCCACCCTTGCGTGGAGCTGGTTCTCACCCGCGCTTTGGCCCTGGTGCTGTCCCAAACGCACTTCCAAGAGGGGGTCGCCGAGTATCTCCGGGCCTTTGCGGGAAGCCGGAACGAGATGGTGGCGTTCATGAGCCGTAGACAGAGGAGATACCTGGAGAAGATCATCCAGGCTTGTTTGGACGGCCTCTCGCTTCCAGACAATGGTCTGAAGGAGACACTTAGCTGAAAGATCTGTGCTATGACTTCCTGGCTGCCATAGCCCCCGAGGACCTCCGGGTCTGCCCCTTCAGGCCCGGCATCTTTTCGAGCGACGTATGTACGAGGAATGCGTGTCCCTCTCCAGCAGGGCCTTAGAAGCCTTCTCCTCCAGCGGTTCATCGAACAGCCAAGAGACCTCAAGTCTTTTGATGCACCGAGCTGCGGCTTTCTTGGCTATCGGACGTCACGTCCCGGAGATGCTGAAGGACCTCGTGGCCGCCTTTGAAGCTCACCCCAAGCTGGCCAAGACCTCCTTTGAAGCCCTCTTCTCGCCAGGAGAAGCTGAAAGAGTTGAGAAGCACGCCCGGACAGTCCTGGAGGCGGATTTTGCCGCTTACAAAGATGCCATCCGGGTGAGGAGCGAAGTCCGGAGCAACGGTGGCCAAGAGTTGATTCCTCCCGTTCTCCGTACACTCCATTTCCTGGTCCAGATCGCCCCGGAGTCTCTGCGAGAACTGAACGTCCGTCTAGCCGATTGCTACCTCTTAGAAGGCAACATCTCCGCCTCCTTGGAAGTTTGCGACCGTCTCCTGGCCTCTGCAGAAACCACGTACCGAAACACCCTCCTGGCCCAACGGGGCTTCTGCCACCTTCACGCCAACCGCCGCCCAGAGCCCTTCAAGATTTCCAAGCCATCCTTGAAGACCTCGTACCGCATCCAAGCAGCTGTGTGAAGGCCCTTTGCGGGCGAGGTTTGATCCGAGCCTGGGCCGGCCACCCCTATCTCACCGCCTTGGATTACCTGACCGCCTGCAGACTCCGTTTTGAGGAAACCGGCTTTGCGATCAAGGCCTACGTCCCTTGGAACCAGAGAGGGTTCCTCTTGGTCACCCTTCAGGAGCAAGTCCAGAAGATGCTGGAAAGAAAGGAGACAGTCCGATGCAGGTCAGAGGACCGATTGGAGAAATCTGGATGGCTGGATGACCTCCAGAAAGACAGGTGAGTCAGCTAACTTGGAAAACCACCAGGTAATCATCCAAGGGTTCCTGTTGTGGCTCAGCGGTGGCTGGTGGAGCTGGTGCAGAGTCAGGCAGTAGTAGTAGCAGGAGGAGAAACCCAGGCCAGTCCTGGAGGCTGAGGAAAGCTCGGGCAATGGCTCTGCATCAGAGGCAGAGATGGGGCCTGGGAAGGCTGGCAGTCAGCAGCTGCCTTCAGGCTCAGACAGGCTTCAGGCTTCCTCCTTCCTTCCTTCCTTCCTTCCTTCCTTCCTTCCTTCCTTCCTTCCTTCTTCCTTCCTTCCTTCCTTCCTTCCTTCCTTCCTTCCTTCCTTCCTTCCTTCCTTCCCTAGCTCCCTCCATCCTTCCCTCCCTGCTAAAAAAATTTTTTAAACACGGAATCACCCCAAAACATTTGCAAGCTGCAGAGCCGAACCTCTGGATCTGCCAGCCTGCTCTCCTGAAAATGTACACCGCTCTCTCCTCACCTCTGTCCTTCTCTCCTCTTTCTCTACTCAGGGATTCCCTTGGGATCCACCCATTGGCTTCTCTTCTCTTGGAACTGGGCGTTTCTTGGCTGCTGTGTGCCGATGCTTTGTACCAGCTGGGTCGCCTGGAAGAGAGCCACCAGATCCTCCGGTTGGGTCTCTCAAAGGATCCAGAGAGATCCCCCGTTCTGGTCAGGCTGGCTCTCCTTCAACTGAAGAAAGGCCACGTGGACGGATGCAATCAGGTGAGTCCGAAGACTAGATCCCCAATTCCCTTAAATCGCTTTGCCAACTAAACTCCTGCTGGTTGAATTCCCAGATGAATTCATTGATAGGTCGCGTCTACCGGGCGTCTACTCGACTTACAACAGTTTTGTCAACTCATAAAATATTTCTCTGGTCTTTTTAGAGTTGCCAACAGAAAGGGAGGAGGGAGCAGTGCAGCTGCTTGCAAACCGAAACTGCATTCCATACATAGTTTTTCAAAGATAGTAACTAGGTGACTGAAGTTTCTGCCGTGCAAAATTCTAACCGGAGAGCATGATTGATGACTCTTGGCTATGGATGTGTCCCATTGGAGAATATGATTTATGACACATCCAGGGGTTGGAGCGGAAAACCAGGGTCATAGGCGACAAGGAATTATGGGCCTCAGAGTCAGCTGCACCCAAGCAATGCCGGACATGTTAACTCCCAATAAATCCTTTCTAAGTTTTGGAAGTTTGGCTTGAGACTCATGATTTCAATGGGGTAAACTACTAGAGCCCTGACAAGTTCATTTAGTGACCGTTTCAAGAAAGAGGAAAGAGGGAGAAAGAGAGGGAGAGAGAGAGAGAGAGAGACCAAAGATAACAGTCGGATAAGTGAAACCCAAGTCCGGCCCAGAAGTGTAGCCTGAGAAAGCACCTCAAACACACCCCAAGATAGAGAAAGGGAGAAGGAACCACATCCAGACTTGCAAGATTCTGCTACTATCACCTCACACAGGTAGCCCTCGACTTACAACAGTTTGTTTAGCAACCTGTTGAAGTTACAACGGCCCTGGGAAATGACAAAAGTGAAGAAAGTATAGAAATTATTTGTGGAAAAGCTAGTCCAGGAAATACTGACCGGCGCCCAGCAGAGGGCGCTCCTGCCCTGGGAACAGGAGAATCCCCTTCGCATAAGAAGCACATATACTGTCTAGTACAGTATCCTCACCTATATATCCTATGTCCCTTTCCTCCAGGTGGATAATATAAAAATAAATTTCAGATAAAGAACCAGTTAAAGGATCTTGTGTTTCGAATGGACAATATCACAATGGCCTTATAGGTCTTGATCCTGGCCATTTTAGCATCAATTCGAATAAGAATACAATTGGACGCCAAGCACGTTATTAAAATGTCCGCTATGATTTGGTTCGAATGAAACGTAGACGCCGCTGGACTCCTAGTGATTCTGGGCCCCTCCTGAACAGGGCTGGCCCTCCCTTTAAATGATAGCGGTGGAAGGAACTTAGAGGTCATCTGTTCTAGGCTAGTGTTAACCGTCGTCCGTAATTCTCTCTTTTTTCCCCCCCTCTTTTCCCCCCCAAATGAAGTACCTGAAGAAGATGATTGAGACAGGCAAGCTGTCCTGCCTGCAGGGCTTCGTGAAGGTTTTAAAAGAAGACGACCGAGCCCTGTTGAAAAGCCACTGTCACACCAGGGCTGTGGCGGTCCTGAAAAATACACCAGGGGCCACTTACTTGAAGGAAGCCATCGCTTACCTCTCCTTGGCCATCACCGCAGCCAGTGAGATATACAAAATTATGTTTATCCAAAACTCACTCGATCCCCGGGCTCCGCTACAAAACTATGTGGTGGGGCTTAGTTTTGGGGGAGGAAAATAAGGATAAAAAAATTCTGCCTCTGCCTCCCAGCATCCATCGGTATTCATCTGGCTGGCGTCCTGTCCGTGTGTGAGAGAGTGGAGGGCTGTTTGGAAACGGAAAGAGTATTTGCCGTGTGAGCAAGAAGGAGACAGCAAGGAGCCTGGGCGTGGCTTAGCTCAACTGTTCTGTCCTAAAGCTGCTTGGTGCTGCTGTGAAACTGAAACGGAAACTCCTCTCCTCTGCTTGTGTTTTGCCTTTGGAAGAGATTTCTTTCCAGGTGGGGAGGGGGAGTAGAACTCCTGAGCATCAGAGCGTCTTAATAATAATAATAATATAGGAAATACTCTAAATGCTCTGGTGGTCATTTCCAAAAATCCTTTCTTAGGGAGCTCCTAGAAGCCAAGAGGAACATATATGCCAAATTTCAAGTTTGTAAACTTGACGGTTCTGGAGTTTTTGTGATGATGCGTGAGTGGTGAGCTTTTATATATATATATAGAATACGTTTCCTTGGCTTAGAAGTTGCATCTCTCTCCCCTTTCGTAGAACAGAACAGAACAGAGCTGGAAGTATCCTCGGGGACCTTCTAGTCCAGCCCCCTGCTCACCCCTTAAAGTCCACGAGAAAAGTTTCTCTCCTCCCTTTTGTTACCACAACAACCCTCTGGGGTAGGCCTGGTGGGTTAGAATTCGTTTTAATGTTTTTATTTCAAGTAGGGGAGAACGCTGTCGATTCCCTCCTGGTGCGCGCTCATTGCTACGGGCTCCTGGGGCAGAAGAAAACAGCCATCTTCGATTTCAAGGCCGTCTTGAAAGAAGATCCAAAAAACACCCGGGCTCTTTGCGGAAAAGCTTTCGTCCACCTGGCCCTGGACCAGAAGAAGGTGGAAACGGCACTTAAATTGTTTTGATTTGATGGCTTTGAATGCCACGGGGCAGTTGAAGGGTAGGAGACATTCACTGCAATGGTAGAGGGAGGGAGGGAGGGAGGGAGGGAGGGAGGGAGGGAGGAGGGAGGGAGGAAGGAAGGAAGGAAGGAAGGAAGGAAGGAAGGAAGGAAGGAGAAAGAGAAGGGAAGGAAGGAAGGAATAATGGGGAGGAAGGAAGGGAGGGAGGGAGGAATAATGGGAAGGAAGGAAGGAAGGAAGGAAGGAAGGAAGGAAGGAAGGAAGGAAGGAAGGAAGGAAGGAAGGAAGGAAGAGAAGGAGGAGGGAGGGAGGGAGGGAGGGAGGGAGGGAGAAAGGAAGGAAGGAAGGAAGGAAGGAAGGAAGGAAGGAAGGAAGGAAGGAAGGAAGGAAGGAGAAAGAGAAGGGAAGGAAGGAAGGAATAATGGGGAGGAAGGAAGGAAGGGAAGGAGTGAGGGAGGGAGGAATAATGGGAAGGAAGGAAGGAAGGAAGGAAGGAAGGAAGGAAGGAAGGAAGGAAGGAAGGAAGGAAGAGAAGGAGGGAGGGAGGGAGGAATAATGGGAAGGAAGGAAAGAAGGAAGGAAGGAAGGAAGAGAAGGGGGAGGGAGGGAGGAATAATGGGAAGGAAGGAAAGAAGGAAGGAAGGAAGGAAGGAAGGAAGGAAGGAAGAGGGAGGGAGGGAGGAAGGAAGGAAGGAAGGAAGGAAGGAAGGAAGGAAGGAAGGAAGGAAGGAAGGAGAAAGAGAAGGGAAGGAAGGAAGGAATAATGGGGAGGAAGGAAGGAGAGGAGAGGAGAGGAGAAAAGAAGACACTCTGGGAGAAAAAAGTGAAGTTTGAACATAGGTGACATAGAATTATTGCACCTTCTCAGCCAGTTGCAATAATATTCAGCAAAGCCCAAATGTTTGCCAAGGTGAAATTTGATGAGTGACGGCTTCAAAGTTTTATCTGACACTTGAGAAAGGGGCTTTTATTCCACCCCCCAAAAAAAGGGAGGAAGTCCTTAAATGCTTCGCCTATTTCTACTCTCCTCTCCTTCAGGAGTCAACCCAAGACCTGATCTCAGCTCTCCGAGGGGATCGAGCCTCCGCGGTGGCCGAAATCGGCTCCCTGAAGCCAAGTGCTCGAGTCCAGGTTCGCTCTTGGCTGCTGGAACACTGCAGGGACGCGTTGACGGACCTCGGCGGTGGACAAGACCCCCTCGCTGTGGCGGAGGCCTTGGAGGAGCTCTCCAAAGTGGGAGAATCGTTGGTGGAAATGGAGAACCAGGACAGCGAAGCGCACATGCTTTGCGTTGACCTCCAAATCGCGAAGGGTAGGAGAGATCAGGAACACCAACCTTATTTAGATACTAGCTGGATGCCCGTGCTTCGCTACGAAACTACATGGTGGGGCTTAGCTTTGGGGGAGGAAAATAAGGGGAGGGGGGGAATTCTGCCTCTGCCTACCAGCATCCATCGGTATTCACCTGGCTAGCGTCCTGTCCGTGTGTGAGAGAGTGGAGGGCTGTTTGGAAACTGAAGCAGTATTTGCTGTGTGAGCAAGAAGGAGTCAGCGAGGAGCCTGGGCGTGGCTTAGCTCAACTGTTCTGTACTAAAGCTGCTTGGTGCTGCGGCTGAGAAACTGAAACTGAAAAACTCCTCTGCTTGTGTTTTGCCTTTGGAAGAGATTTATTTTCAGGGGGGGGAAGTAGAACTCCTGAGCATCAGAGCATGTTAATAATAATAATAATAATAATAATAATAATAATAATAATAATAATAATAATAATAATAATAATAATAATAATAATAACAATAATAATATCGGAAATACTAAATGCTCTGATGGTCATTTTGAAAAATCCTGTCTTGGGGAGCCCCTAGAAGCCAAGAGGAGGAACATACGGGCCAAATTTCAAGTTTGTAGGCTGGAGATTTTGTGAAGATGCGTGAGTGGCATTTTGCATAGATAGATAGATAGATAGATAGATAGATAGATAGATAGATAGATAGATAGATAGATAGATAGATAGATGATAGATAGATGATAGATAGATAGATAGATAGATAGATAGATAGATGATACGATAGATAGATAGATAGATAGATAGATAGATAGATAGATAGATAGATAGATATGGGCGGATCTTAATTAGGGCTTATATTGGGTGCAGGTTTAAAAATCAAGCTAGGACTTACTTTCAGGGTAGGTCGTATTTTCGGGGGAAACAGGGTAACACTCCCGAGTTCAAGGAGGATTGGTCCAGCTGTCAAATGTTGTGTTCTTTCTGTCTCAATTTTGACTGACAGGGAGACCCAAGACCGCCCTGTCGTATCTCCAGAGAACGTTTGGGCAAAGCGAACCCAGTGACGCCATCAACTCTCGGCTGGGAATTCTGCAAGCAGTGTTGGGCAACTTGAACGGCGTCCACGTTTTGGCTACTTTGGCAGGGAAGGAATGCAAAGACTTAGAGCACCTGATGGGGTTTTTGGATGGCAACCAGCAGCTAAACCTTGCTCAGGTGAGTCCGCCACCGGCTTACGTAGCTCAAGCAGGAAAGCAGAGATGGGGCCAAGGCCATCCGACAGTTATCAGCTGCCTTCAGAGTCAGACATCAGTGAGGCAGAAGAACAGCTGGAGCCTGTTCCCAGTGTGTGCATGCACAGAGTTGCCAGAAGAAGGGAACTGCTAAGGAACAAGGGTCGACGTGGGCGTAAAGCCACAGGTGGACAGTGAATGGCCCCTCCCATAGGGAATAAAAGAGGAGCGAAAGGGGAGTGGGGTTTTAAGGGAGACAGTTAGTTCAATTCATTAGGGTGAAGATCTGTTCCTGACTTCTTACCAAGTAATTGCTGCTACAGCATGGCGTTTGGAAGATATCAGCCTGGCAACTCTCCAAGCCTGATAAAGGTCTGTAACTGGGAAATATTTTGAAAGACTTGGCCGGGACTTTGCTGGAGAGGAATTCATTGTAAAATAAATAAAAGGGGTTTCTCGGGCCGAGGAATCAGCTTCGTGCTGTTGGGAAAACCTAGGTCAGAACAGGTGATTTGAGAGTTGAGCCAAAGCAGGAACTGGGGTAACCACCATCTACTTCATCCCTAGGTGGCAGCCAGAGAAGCGAAGGCACTGATGAAGGACCAGTGTCCCCTAGGAGCCATGAAATACCTCACCTTGGCCATCTTGGCAAGCCACAATAGCCCACAATACCTTCGCCAACGGGTTGCTTGCTGGACCCAGTTGGAAGATTACCAAAATGCCTTGACCGACATCCAGAAGGTTGTCCAAAACCATGGCACAAACAGCTTGAAAACTCAAGTCGGCGACTTCTGCTCCTGGGCTTACTTGCTCTTATCCACTTCTGACGAGGAGCAGTCCGTCAAGCAATTTATTCACGCCTTACAGCTTGAAAAATCCTTGGCCCTTAACCACATCTTGGCTGGCCACAGGAGGGAAGAGGTGTCCAAAGCCTTCCTACGGACTGCCCGAAATTATTTGGCAGCAGGCTGTTATGAAGAAGCCTGGACCACTGTGAAATTCGGCCTTCTGGTGGACCAGAGCAACCCCGAGCTTCAAAAGCTAAACGCCAGAATTAAACGGCAGGGGACTGGTTGCAAAATTCAATAACCTACTGTGTTTCCCCGAAAATAAGACCCAACCGGAAAATAAGCCCTGGGACAATTTTTCCCAGGATGCTCCTAATATAAGCCCTACCCCATTTAAGATCATCAGCCAGACGGATGCATTTAGTACCGTAGTTCCCTCCCCCCCAAAATAAGACCCAACCAGAAAATAAGCCCTAGCATGATTTTTTTCAGAAAGCTTCTAATATAAGCCCTACCCAAAAAATAAACCCCATTTAAGATCATCAGCCAGACGGATGCATTTAGTACTGTAGTTCCCCCCACAAAATAAGACCCAACCAGAAAATAAGCCCTAATGCATCTTTTGGAGCAAAATTAATATAAGACCTGGTCTTATTTTCGGGAAACAACGTATTTCTTGTTGGGTTCCTCTAACTGCATCCTTCTTGGCCTTTTCTCCTTTCTTTCTACTGGCCAAGAAACTCTGTTAATTCTGCCCGGGAAACTGAAGAGGGAGACATTTAACTGGTTAAGGCGGCCACGCTGCCGTCGGAATCAGAATTTGGCTTATTCGTCGGTAGAGTTGAACAGGAACAACTAAAGCTTTCTTCAGGTTTTCCTCCAACATGGGAGAGAATCCTGGCCAGGCCTCGAAATTCTCGATCAAAAAGTCAAGAAAAAAGTTTGGGAACTTTTCCAAAGTTTGGAAATATTTTTCCCATGCATGGGAATCGGATGACTTCACCAAAATTACAAAACGAACCTCAACACAGGTCCCATCCCTTCTTTTTCTATTTGTGTAGAAGTATCACAACTTACAAGAGTTTGTTTAGGGATGGTTCAAAATTACGACGGCGCCAACAAAAAGCGACTAAGGACTAATTTCTCAACTGCAGTGATTCACTTAACGGTGGCAAAAAAAAAGCTGGGGCAAAACTCACAGCGACTGTCTGTCTTAGCAACAGACATTTTGGTCTCAATTGTGATCATAATTCAAGGGCGGGATGTGCTAATTAAGCCAAGGAACAATTACAGGAAGGGGAAAGCACAGATACTTCATTCCAGTATCCTGAGAACATTTATCGTGCCAAGATTTGAAATTCTCGTTCAAGGAAGATCGGAAATCTTTTAAATCCATTTAGTCATTCGTTTATTTGTTTAAGGAAAAACAAAAAGATCGGATAGTATAAAAAATATGTGCCCGGAGGGGCTGTTTTTAAACCAGCAATAGATCTTCTCGTGCAATGTTTCTCAACCTTGGCCACTTGAAAAATATGTGGACTTCAATTCCCAGAATTCCCCAGCCAGCTCTGGGAGTTGAAGTCTGCATAACCTCAAGCGACCACGGTTTGCGAAACACCACATAGTGTTTTAAATCCATCATCGCCTGAAGTATTCACCTTGCAATTTTGGAGAACTATTGCAGATTTTTGATAGCTGGTCCTTTTGTTTAAACATATTGCGACTGGTTTTAGGATTGTGCTGTACACTCATCTTAGAGCAAACAGTGTAAATGCCAGCTGGATACACACCCACACCCACTCACACAAAGGTCCTACATCTTGCCCACGCCCATCCCCCACTGGCTCGTAGCAATGCCACCGGAGAATATTTCTGACCGATGACCGTCCAAACTTCTGCCTGCAGACCTGTGACGAAGACCTGTCATTCTTGCGTCATGACAGTCCCTCGCGTAATACGTCCACAGATGGATCTATCTGTCCCTTCCATAGGTCCTTCCCGCTCCCCCTGACACAAGGCAGACTTTTGCCATTAAAAGGACTGTTCATAAGTCGAAAACTGTTGTCCACAGTGGTGGGATCCAAATAATTTAACAACCGGTTCTCTGCCCTAAGGATTTCTTCCTAACAACTAATTCATCAAACTGCTCAGAAAGTTAACAACCGGTTCTCCTGAACCAGTGCGAACCGTCTGAATCCCACACACTGGCCTCTCTTCTTTGGAGGGTCACAGAATCAGGAGTAGAGAACGACAAAACAAAATGCCATCCAAAGGACAGATTCACGCAGGCAATTTCTATCCTGTATTATGGGTCTCTTAGATTTGCAAACGGATTTGTGTCACGCTACACAACCTCACCTGATTCAGAAGAAACAAGGCCTGGCCCAATAAGGATCCAAAAATACTCCTCTTTTGGGGGGTCATTTTCTTTGACTAAGGCACATTTGGAGGCAGCCAACCCTACAACCCACTAAGTCCTTTGCATGGAACTTGGGAGAGGATCGATTGTGTTCAGATGATTTCAAAAGCCCTTCAATGTGTTTTCTCTTCCAAACCCACAAGAAAATGTGTCTGTACAGTGAGTCCTGGATTTGTGATGGTTTGTTTAGTGACTGAAGTTACAAAGGCACTGAAAAAAAAAAGAGGGATCTTTGATCCCCTTTTCACATTTTTACAACCGTTGCAGCATTTCAAATGGAGTCCGCTTGGCAATGGACTCGTATTTATAATGGTCACATGATTGAAAATCAGATGCTTAGCATCTTTGCGGTCTACTGGCAATTAAAGCTCACAGGGAAGCCAGATTTATTTAACGGAGGCCTTCTAGTTTGATAAATCCTTTTTCACGGATGCTGTGAGAACTCCCGACATTGGCCAGAGACCCAGAAAAATTGTGGAACTTGTTGTGTGTGGGGGTTATTATTATTATTTTTTTCGTAGTGTTCTTCTTCAGTATTTCCCTTCCTTGGGAAGAGAAAAGATCCCGTCTTTAGATCCACACGTGTTTCATCTTGGCCCACTGGAAAAAAGGATCCTTTCCAACAGATCCCAATGGGATCCACTAAAGTCCGTGTCTTTGGAGACCTTTTTTTTCCCCCACCATAAACACACAAGTGGGTAGTGTTGCAAACCTTGTCGCCTCTCATCAATTTGCGTAACTCGGCTGTCCAATATTCGGGTTAGTTTCCTGTATGGGTTTTACCATGCATTCCTTCTCTGGCCCCGGATAATACGGCTCCTCTTCTGCCTAAAACCGTGAGAAATGATTTTGTCAAAAATTAGAATGAATTCAGAATTGGCACACCTTTATCAATTAGAATTAGATGGGAGGGCAGAACCTTCATTAAGGCCTTTGGTTCAGGAGACCTAAAGAATCACGGAATTCGGGAACCAGGGGGGAGGGGGTCCCCCAAGGTCATCAAGTCCAACATTCTACAGAGTGCAGGAAAACTGAATTAAACTGCCCCCGTAAGTGGGGTACAATCCAGCTTCTTAAGAGATAGGAAACCTATAGCTTCCGTTAATGGATTTTACTATTGTTGTTGTTGTTGTTGTTGTTGTTGTTGTTGTTGTTGTTGTTGTTACATGAAAATCAGTCAACTGAACATTTAAAAATGTATCACAAATATCACTGACTGCTTCTAATCCAACCCAAGTGGGGTCTTGCGTTTTGTATATTTTTTTCAATTTCCCCCAAATTCTTTTTGTGTCGCTTCCCCGCCATTTTGTGACTGCTCCCTCGGGGTCGCTGCTTTGAGGAACAGAATGAAGGGGACCTCAAATTTGTGTGTGTGTGTGTTTACGGCCGATTTTTATTTTTAAATCTTACAGCCGCATTCTCAGAGTGGGAGAATTTAATTTCTCACCGTGAGAAATGAAAGCAAGTTATCGACTCCCAAGAAGACATTAAAATAATAATAACAGTTCCCACTTACCTTATTTTTGCCGATGGCTGCAAACAAAAAAGAGAATTTTTTTTTTTTAGAAATATGCATTCTCTTTTTAACCAAACGTTAAAATGATAAACTAGCAAAAAAAAAAAAAAATCCCACCATTCTCCATCCTTCCCTCTTTTCGAAGCGTTTGAAGCGACAACCGGCCTGCAAAAAAGTGCCTTCGGACCACTTATCACACCTCCGTAGCAGCCCCATGATCATGAGATCAAAATTCAGACTCTCGGCGACTGTTTCATGCTTACGACCATCACTGTGCCCCAAGGACACGAGATTCCCCCTTTAGCGACCGTCTGAAAGTCAATGGGGAAGCCGGATCCGCTTAACGATGGCATCCCTAACTTATCCACTACAGGGGTTCACTTGGGGTGGGATTCTACCAGTTCGGACCGGTTCTATAGAACCGGTGGATAATATTCGGCGCAGTTTGGAGAATCGGCAAATCGTGTCCCTGGCTGGCCCCACCCCTCTCCGCCCAGCCAATCCTTATTGCACATGCATGACATTGCTGACTGCATTCTCCCCCACCCAGTCACTCCTTAAGGTTTTTCCCCCCTCCCGATGATCAGCTGTTCCAACAATCAGCTGTTCCAACAATCAGCTGTTCCAACAATCAGCTGTTCCAACAATCAGCCGTTCCGGGATCCCCTTCGCTGTCTTACTGCTTCGCCCAGGAGGTTTCCCTGAGGCCCAACTGACCAATTGTCGATAGTTCTTCCGATGGGCATGGAGGTTATTTTTAGGATTGGCAGGGCTGTTCTCGCCTACTTACCTTTCATCAGGCATTTTTTCTTTTTCCAAACTATGAGGCTTATGGTGAAGATCAGCAGCAGAATGGAGACGGGAACTAAGATGAGCGCAAGCTTCGTTGGTGGTTGTGGCCCACAAACCACATCAGAGGTTGCACTGCCTTCTTGTGTTTGGATCAAGCCTTTCTCACTGCAACTGAGGTATGGGGGAAGAAACATTGAAGGAAACAGAAAAGGAAGGAAAGGAGAAGGGGAGGAGGGAAGGGAGGAAGGAAGGAAGAGAGGAAGGAAGGAAAGGAGAAGGGGAGGGAGGAGGAAGAAGGAATGGAAAGGAAGGAAAGGAGAAGGGAAGGGAAGGAGGAAGAAGGAAGGGAAAGGAAGGGAAGGAAATGAAGGGAAGGGAAAGGAAAGGAGGAAGGAAAAGGAAGGGAAAGAAAGGAAAGGAAGGGAAGAAGGGAAAAGGGAAAAGGGAAGGGAAGGAGAAAGGGAGGGAGAATGAAGGGAGGGAGGAAAGGAAAGGAAGTAGAAGGGAAGGAATGGGAAGGGGAAGAAAGGGAAGGAGAAAGGGAGGGAGAATGGAGGGAGGGAGGAAAGGAAACGGAAGGAAAGGGAGGGATACTAGTCAGACCCATCTGATAAAGGGATGGTGAATGGAGACAAAATATATTCAATTTTATTCCTGATGAGTATTGATCTTCAAAATTGGGACCCTTCACATAAGTTCTATTTCCATGCCATTTCTGGACCCCGGAAGCCAAGAGTTTGGGTGAGTTAATGAGACAACTTCTTTGCAGTAGGTGTTGAACGGATGGATGGGGAGATAAAGAAGGCGTCCAAAATTCATTGTCAACTTCCTTCTGTTACACAGGTGTGTCTTCCAGTTCAGGAGTATTTTTTTTTAATTGATTAGCACAGGTAGCCCTTGACTGACAATGGTTCACTCGGTAACCGTTCAAAGTTACAAAGGCCCTGAAAAATGGGACTGAGGATCATTTTTCACGCTTACAACCAGGGGTGGGCTACTACCGGTTCGCCACGGTTTGGGCGAACCGGTAGCGAAATTCAATATTTACATAAATATTTATAATATTTACATACGAGCCACGCCCAGCCAGTCACATGACCACCAAAGCCATGCCCAGTCAGCAAGCCACGCCCAGCCAGTCACATGACCACCAAAGCCACACCAAACAAATTAGGCCACACCCACACAACCGGTTGTTAAGACAATTGAATCCCACCCCTGTACTGCACACTCTTACCACTGTGCCACCGCGGCTCATTTAATCTAGCTAGGTGGCCAACAGGAGTCCAGAAAGGGGGGATTATTTAGGGCCACGGCATCCATTAATTAATCTGAAGGAAATGGGAATTATTAGAGAAGAGAAGGAAAAAAAGAGTGTTTTTTTTTAAAGAAGATGCCATTTCAAACAAGGTGGAGTAGCTGAAAGAGCCTTACTTGGTCCATTCGATGCAAGAAGGGGACATTTCTTTCAACGAAAATGTTCCCAGAGGACAGGGTTCATATTTCACATTGTTAATTTCAGTGCCTGTAAAAAAAAAAAAAAAAAGATTTTGATGGGTTCTTGGATTGTCTAAGCGCCGAGAAAAGCCAGCACCAGAAGAACGGATTGACGTACAGGAAGTCTTCGACTTATGACAGTTCATTTAGTGACGGTTCAAAAGTTACAAACGGGCCATGTACCGTTTTTTCACACTTACGACCATTGCCGCATTTAGGTGCTTGGAAACTGGCATGTACTTATGACAGTGGTAGCAGTGGTGGGATTCAACCAGTGTTACTACTGGTTCAGTGACTACATTTTTCCTTCCTTCCTTCCTTCCTTCCTTCCTTCCTTCCTTCCTTCCTTCCTTCCTTCCTTCCTTCCTTCCTTCCTTCCTTCCTTCCTTCCTTCCTTCCTTCCTTCCTTTCCTTCCTTTCCTTCCTTCCTTCCTTCCTTCCTTTCCTTCCTTCCTTCCTCTCCTATATTTACCTTTCTTTTTCCTTTCCCTTTCCTTTCCTTTCCATTCCTTCTTCCCTTCCTTCCCCTTTTCCCTTCTTCCTTTCCTTTCCTTCTTCCCTTCCTTCCCCTTCTCCCTTCTTCCTTTCCTTTCCTTTCCTTTCCTTTCCATTCCTTCTTCCCTTCCTTCCCCTTTTCCCTTTTTCCTTTCCTTTTTCCTTCTTCCCTTCATTGCCCTTCTCCCTTCTTCCTTTCCTTTCCATTCCTTCTTCCCTTCCTTCCCCTTCTCCCTTCTCCCTTCTCCCTTTCCTTTCCTTTCCTTTCCTTTCCTTTCCTTTCCTTTCCTTTCCTTTCCTTTCCTTTCCTTTCCTTTCCTTTCCTTTCCTTTCCTTTCCAAAGAACTTCCAACTCTGATATTCTGTTATATGCAAAAGTGAATTTTAAGAGAGCCTCTTGGTGGAGAAAAAGGATCAGGAGCCCCGATATCACCTCTTGGGGGGGGTCTTACCAGCTTGCGTGACCCTAAAACCAGGAGGAGAGGTTGCATGCCTCCTGCAAACATCGCAGGAATCCACCTCCAGTTGGTGGGCACAGAAAAAACCCGGCTGGCAAGTGCATTTCGCGTCCTTCGTGTAGTGGCATCGCTCTTTGACTTCCATGTGATTTCCTGCAAGGCAGAATGACAAACGTTCTCCAAAGGCCCTCTTGAGGTCCTATAGCCTGACTCAGAGGCACCTCACCCACGAGCCCTAAATCTACTCATGGTGTATTGTCCCCAAGGAGCCGTGGTGGCGTGGTGGGTCAGAAGGCAGAGTTGCAAGCTAACTCTGCAGACCACCAGCAGTTCGATCCTCACCGGCTCAAGGTAGACTCATCCTTCCGTCCTTCCGAGGTCAGTAAAATGGGGACCCAGATTGTTGAGGGGGGGAAGGCTGACTCTGTAAACTGCTTAGGGAGGGCTGGAAAGCACTGTGAAGTGGCATATAAGTCTAAGGGCTATTGATATGATCCTGGTGGCTAAGATGGGAGGAATTAAAAAAAAATTGTAGGAATACCAGGAAACTAGTTTTCTCGACTTGAGCTATCCCACCCAGAGTTTCCCTGTTAGTTAGGTCGATCGGTTTGTTTCTTTACCTGGAGAACATTCTCGGCACTTCAAACACATTCTCAATCCATTTGGGTGCTCTGTAAACCATCCGGGGTCACAAGAAACACAGACAGTATTGGTAGCCCTGGTGCAATGCCTTAAAACGCGCTGTCCTAGATTGAAGAGATCGAAAAGGATCACAGAATCCTAGGGCTGCAAGGGAGCCTTGGAGGTGGTCTAGCCCACTGGTCACCAACCGGTGGGCCCCGGCCCACTGGTGGACCCCAAGAAAATTTTGGTGGGCCAAAGAGAAATGTCACACACACCCCCAAAAGCAATTAATCCAGGCTGCGCAGGAACACAAGGCTGCGCCACCCACATGGCCCTGGGCAACCCTCCCCACCCATTCCTGCTAAGTTGCTATTTTTCCTTTTTTCCGACTATCAGCTGTTCTGCTGTGCCAGGAGATTTAGATCAGCTAGAAAGCAGGAAATGGTTGGATTTCTTGCTTTCTAGCTAGTCTTTAGATCTTCGGCTCTGCTTTTAAGCAGAGGCGAACCTCCCTTAGGACTGAAGGTTCTGTTATTCAGTGCAGACTCTTGGCAAGCAGATTTTATGTGACAGACTCAGGTAGCCGATGGCAGATAGATAGATCACTGAATGATTCTGTGAGCAACTCAATCTGCCTGCCTGCTTAGCCTGATTTTGGGTAAAAGTTGCTCTTTTTTTATATAAAAAAACAATATTTATATAATTTTTTATAATATTTACATACAAGCCATGCCCAGCCAGTCACATGACCACCAAGCCACACCCACAAATTAGGCCACACCCACAGAACCGGTTAGTGATCCCTGGGATTTAAAATTATGAGTTTGGTGGTCCCTGGGGTCCAAAAGGTTGGCAACCCCTGGACTAGCCCAACCCCCTGCCCCAAAAGAAAATCCATTGTCAAAAACATTGTGATTAGGGGAATGTGGAAAATAGAATATTCTGTTCTAACCATTTATGTAAATTGGTGTGTTTTCTGCTTGAGCAGGGGGTTGGACTAGAAGACCTCCAAGGTCCCTTCCAACTCTGTTTATTCTACGTTCAGTCTCAGCTCAACCTGCTACAATTACCTGCTTCTTTCACTCTTCGGTCCTCCTTCTAGCCACGCAGAACAGAGACCCTTTAACCTACCTTCGCTACACTTGGGACAGCACTCCCCTTTGATGGAGTATTCCCACGATTCACAGGAAAAGGCGTCCGGAAGGAGCAGCAAGTGGATCACCAAGGCAACGTGAAGCACCTTTCATAAAAAGGGAGGAGGAGGGGGAGGAGGAGGAGGAGGAGGAAGAGGAGGAGAAGGAGGGGAAGAAGAAGGGGAAGAAGAAAGGGAAAAATAAGAGGAAGGAGGAGGAGGAAGAGAAGGAGGGGAAGAAGAAGGGGAAGAAGAAAGGGAAAAAATAGAAGAGGAAGGAGGAGGAGGAGGAGGAGGAGGAGAAAGAAGAAAAAAATAACTCCTTTGCTTAGCTCCTCACCTGATTCGCAATTTTGCCCAATTCAGCAGAATTCACACGACGTAACGCGCCTATTTCTGTTGGACCTTGCCTGCAAAATAAACCCCTTCAAATTCCTAATTCATCCCAGTTCTTATTTCCAACGAATCCGCTATGTTTGTACGGAAGATAAATACAGGGAAAGAAAAGTAGTTTGATATCGTTACCATCTCCACTTCTTTTTTAAAAAAATTCTGACTTAAAATTCTCATTCGTTCTCATTCATTCTTCAATTTCATGGCTATGACTTTTTTAAATTCTGAATTGTTCTTCTCGGCTGTCTCTGCCTGGACCTGGACCTCCCTTCCCAGATGGTGGGTTTTTCCCCCCTCCCCTAATGTTTACTGAGGTTTAGCAAACAAGGCAGCTGTTTTCTCCAAATTTCTCAAAATCCCCATCTGCAGTTCCCAAGACAGTGTATATATTTAGGTCTACAACAGGAAATAATCTTTGGAGGCCCCAACATGGTTTTTTTTATCTGTTGATAGCTCAGTTTTATTACAGCCGCCTTCTTGGGTCTTTACAGTTAATCCTCGGCTTTACGACCATAATGGAAGCTGAAATTTTCGCTGCTAAGCAAGACAGGCATGAAGTGATTTTTCTTGCCATGTTTGTTATGGGAATGTGGCTTCCCCGTTGATTTGGCTTGGACTAGAAGACTGTATTTCTTTCTTTCCTTCCTTCCTTCCTTCCTTCCTTCCTTCCTTCCTTCCTTCTTTCCTTCTTTCCTTCCTTCCTTCCTTCCCTCCTTCCTTCCTTCTTTCCTTCTTTCTTCTCCTTCACTTACCTTTTTCTTCCTTATCATTCATTTTTCCTTCCTTCCTCTCCTTCATTTACCTTTCTTTTTCTTCCTTCTCTTCCTTCCTTCCTTCCTTCTTTCCTTCCTTCCTTCCTTCCTTTCTTCCTTCCTTCCCTCCTTCCCTCCTTCCTTCCTTCCTTCCTTCTTTCATTCTTTCTTCTCCTTCACTTACCTTTTTCTTCCTTATCATTCATTTTTCCTTCCTTCCTCTCCTTCATTTACCTTTCTTTTTCTTCCTTCTCTTCCTTCCTTCCTTCCTTTCCTTCCTTCCTTCCTTCCTTCCTTCCTTCCTTCCTTCCTTCCTTCCTTCCTTCCTTCCTTCCTTCCTTCCTTCCTTCCTTCCTCTCCATTATTTACCTTTCTTTTTCCTTTCCTTTCCTTTCCTTTCCTTTCCTTTCCTTTCCTTTCCTTTCCTTTCCTTTCCTTTCCTTGGAAGGAAAGAACCGAACCTTGAAAGTCGCAAAGGTACATTATCTGAGCCCAACACCCTGCAACCGTCATAAATATGATTCAGGGGCCAAGGTTCCAAATTTTGATCACGCGAACACGGAGATGTTGACATAATAAACAGTCCCATGTCCCTTTTGTTTCAGGGCCGTTGCAACTTTGAACAGTCACTAAATGAATTGTGTTATAGGGTGGGAACTATTTGCAATTATGAGAAAGCGCCTGCTCTCTGCTACAACTATAGCTGAGGAAACGTGTCTATGTGTGTATGAATTATTTCTTTCCAGAGCTAAAGTTCAAGGAAATGGCTAATAAACACAGCAGATGATATATTTGTGTTTGGTTTGGCAAGGGCACAACCATATTCCTGGATATGATGGAGGAGGCCGGGCTAACCTGGCTCTTCCCAGCTAGACAAACTTTTATTTACATTTATTTAACCTTTTTGCTGCAGCTTGTGGCTGATTTGCAAAGCTCGGAGGGGAGGAAGCCAACCCCGCTGGGTTTCCGATCTTGGAAACGCTTCAAAAGGTCTTTTTTTTCCCCTTCACAAGTCACTCTGAGCTGATGGAGGCCAGCTCTACACACACACACACACTCACACACACACACACACACACACACAGAGAGAGAGAGAGAGAGAGAGAGAGAGTTCAGAAGGAAGTCAAGAAACTGGAAACGGCCCATCCCGAAAGAACCTTTGTTCCTTCACGTTGCAAGCATCGATCTGCCCAGTTAAGGGAGTTAAAAAAAAATTCATATCATAAAAGGATCCTATTAATAATCCACCACTTTCACAAGGTTAACAATTAACCAACCCGAATTATAAAAAATATAATTCCCTTCTTCTTCCTCCTTCCCTTCCCTTCCCTCGCTTCTTCCTCCTTCCCTCCTTCCTCCGTTCCTTCCCTTAACTTCCCTTCCTTTTCCTCCTTCCCTTCCCTTCCCTTCCCTTTCCTTCCCTTATTTCTTCTTTCCTTCCCTTCCTTCTTCCTCCTTCCCTTCCCTTCTTTCTTTTCCTTTCCTTCCCTTACTTCTTCTTTCCTTCCCTTACTTCTTCCTCCTTCCCTTCCCTCCTTCCCTTCCCTTCCCTTCCTCGCTTCTTCCTCCTTCCCTCCTTCCTCCGTTCCTTCCCTTAACTTCCCTTCCTTTTTCCTCCTTCCTTCCCTTCTTTCCTTTCCTTCCCTTCCTTTCCTTCCCTTATTTCTTCTTTCCTTCCCTTCCTTCTTCCTCCTTCCCTTCCCTTCTTTCTTTTCCTTTCCTTCCCTTACTTCTTCTTTCCTTCCCTTACTTCTTCCTCCTTCCCTTCCCTCCTTCCCTTCCCTTTGTTTCTAAGGCACCCTGCACAGAACTAACTTACTGTAAGAGGCTTTTAAAATTTACACAAGGATTTGGACATAAGAGTTGGCAGGGATCTTAATTTTCCATGTTTCCATAAGAAGAAGAGAAAAAACACTTGGGAAATTCCTCCTATGTGCAAACAACTGTTATACAATCGCCATCTTGTAATAATTGCATAAAACATTAGCTAACAGGTTTACACAACCGCGGGCAGCCTCAAATTCCACTTTTTGGAGGTACAACAAGTATTACTTTGACTAAGGGTCAACCAGGGCCACGCAGGTTTAAAAAGAGCCAGGAAAAATGTAAATTTAATCAGCTTAACGTGGAAAGCAAATCAGACGAAAGGTTGACCTACCGCTGTTCATTTAGTGACGGTTCTAAGTTGCAACGTCGCTGCAAAAAGGGACTTACAAGTATTTTTTTAAAACTTAAAACCCTTACAGCCTCCCCGTGGTCACGGGATCAAAATTCAGACCCTGGGGCAACTGACTCGTATTTACGACGGTTGCAGGGTCCCCCCCCCACTTTTGCGACCTTTTGACAAGCAAAACCAATGGGGCATCCAGATTTACTTAAGGACCGTGCTACTAAGTTAACAAACCGCAAGCGATCCACTTAACAACGGTGGCAAGAAAGGGTCTTAAAAACTCACTTAGCAAATGTCTCACTTAGCGTGTTTCCCCAAAAATAACACCAGATCTTATATTAACATTTGTACCTAAAGACGCATTAGGGCTTATTTTCCGGTTAGGGGGAAATACGGTACTAAATGCATCTGTCTGGCTGACTATCTTAACTAGGGCTTATTTTCGGGGTAGGTCTTATATTACAAGCATCCTGAAAAAAATCATGCTAGGGCTTATTTTCCAGTTATTTTCAGAGAAACACGGTAGCAAGCATAAATTTTGGGCTCATAAGTGGAGAACTCTCCTTAAAGGAACATGACAGTCACTTAAAAGGTTATCTATTTATTCTGACCAAAAAATGCTCGCCCAGATTGTCGCTTTTTTTTTTTCTTTTCATTTTTGCTGCAAAAAAAAAAATATTTTTTTTTTTTGGCAATGAACCAGGTAGATCTTAGCAAGCGGCTTCGCGATGCATTTTCAGGCAAGGTCTATCTTGAGTCAGATTGAAATTGCCAGAAAGAGAGAGAGAGAGAGAAAAAAAACTTCTAACACTTTAGCTAAATTAGCAAAAAACGTGTCTCAAACAGTTTTTCAAACAGCAGTTTTGTTCCTTTCGCTGACTCAATTCCCCTTTCAAGGAAACCGTGAATATTCAACCTAGAAAAATACAGGCCAATGCACTCCACTTTTTGAGCCAAAATGTAATTCTACCACGTCGTAGGCGTCTTTATTGCTGGTTTTTTTTTTTTAATTTTAATGCCAGCAGCAAAACATTACAGGAACTTGTAAAGTGAAACTTGAGACTTTCAAGAAGAGATTGGACTCCCATCTGTCAGAAATAGCGTAGGGTCTCCTGCTTGGACAGGGGGTTGGACTAGATGACCTACAAGGTCCCTTCCAACTCTGATTATCTGTTACATGTTATCTGAAACATCCCCTTTGCCTAAAAAAACAACAACAACACTGAAATCCAAACACAACTAGATGTATCCAAATTGGCGAAAGAAGAAACCTGCCAACTTTTCCCACTTTTTAAAAATGCAATTTTTCCCCACCGACGGGAAAAACAGGATTTCAGAGCCAGCAAGGATGCTGCACCTTTCGGATACAGCTGGACTACAAGTCCCATCATTCCATAAAGGGAAAGCTGAGAAGGAGGCTGAACACCGCCTCGCTTCAACCCACCGAAATATGTCCGTAGTAAGATGGCACAGGTGGGAAAGAAAAGAAAATTTGTGATTGTGACACCACCGGTATTTTCATTTGTTCCTCCTTTCTCCACCTGACTTTTGCACTAAAGTGCAGACTCGCAGGACAAGAAGTGAGACATGCAAAAATAAAAAAATAAGCAATTATTTGGGGTTTCCATTTCCCACCTGCTCAGTACCTGTGGCTTTTTTTTTTTTTTAAATGTCTGTTTTTTTTCTTTCGGCGAAGGCGTTTCCCCAAAAAATAAAAATCCCAACTTGACGAAAAAGGGGAAGATTTTTTATTATGATCATTCTCTTCCTTTCTCTTTTAAAACTTCTGCAAGGAATTTTTTTTTTAATCACAATTTGGGATTTTAATTTCTGCTTTCTCTTCGCTTTAACTAAAGGGAAGTGGCGAGGAAGGGGGATATATTACAAGGCAGTTGGCCATTTTTTGAAAAATTTAAAGATCGGTGCTTTAAAATCTATCAATCAATAAACTAAAATAATAGCTTCCCAGAGATCTAGAAATGTCAGCCCAGCCTACTCTGCAGGATTGTTGTGAAAAGGCTCCTCACTAAACCAGCTAGGATTAGCGGTACAACAGCAACGAGGAAGATTTCCGGATATGGGATTTATTTTTAACAATGGTTAGATAATAAAAAAAACAGAAGTTAGGGACAGAACCAAAAGGACAAAATGTGAAAACAGAGGTTGGTTAAAGTAGGCAAGTTAAATAGGGTTGGTATTCTAGTATGAATGTTATTGTGATGAGTATTGTTGTAAGTATTTTGATTAGGGTGCCCTAAAAAAGGGTGTGCCCAGACGACACGCTGTTTGAAATTGAAATGGAATTTTTACAGGTAATATAAATAAAACAAATAAAACGGGAGAGGGAAAAAAGAGAAGCACCTTTTGAAAAGCATCTGAAAAAGGGATTAAAAAAAAACCAGAATGGAGGGGTGATATGTAGCCCCTCCCACTTTGCTTGACCCCACCCACTCCCAAATTTAACCCCCCCAACCATTGCTGTGCCCCCCCTCAGTTGTCATCCCCCCAATCTGAGACCCTGACCCTTAATTTTTATTTTATTTTTAAAAGTACACAAATCGTACATTTTCTCCCCTCCTCCTGCATTTGGGGGCTGCCCATTTGAACCCCTCCCTCTAAGAACAGGTTGAGGATTGGGGGGGGGCATTTTTTTATTTGGGGGGGTGGGTGTCCATATTTTGCTTGCCTCCCCAAAGGTGATCTCTGCCAGCCAGGGGGGAGGAGGGGGAGGTGGGTGGGACACAGACCCTCCTGTCTTGGAAGCAGATAATCAGAGTTGGAAGGGACCTTGGAGGTCATCTAGTCCAACCCCCTGCCCAAACAGGAGACCCTACACCATTTCTGACAAATGGCAGTTCAGTCTCTTCTTGAAAGTCTCGAGCCACCTAAAATCTTTTTATGTTTATTTTCTAAATCCACCCGGTGCAAAATTTGACATTTTCATACTTTTTGTTCCCCCAGATAGATAGATAGATAGATAGATAGACACAGACAGACAGACAGACAGACAGATAGATTCCCTTCCATCATGGACTTACCAGGGACATTTTCCAACCGATTACAGCGATCCCAGAGAGAGAGACAAAGCCATAAGGATCGAGTCTTTCTGAAGTTTGCTTTGGATCCGGACCAAGTAAACTTGCAGCATTTTCGACTGACTGCACGGCATCCCAAACAGTTTGATTTTTTTTTTTAAAAAAGAAATTCCTCTGGATTTGTTCCTTCGGGTGGGTTTCCTGGGGGGAAAAGGTTCTTTTTTTTTTTTCCTCCCCCCAGCCAGAGAGATTCGAGAGCTTTTGGGTGTGAAAGTTGAAGTGAAAATGAAAATAATTCTCCCTGGGACTCCACACCCCGCAGGCAAACTCATTTCCTGATGTGGATTGGCTCCTTCCTTTGTGTGTGTGTGTGTGTGTGTGTGTGTGTGTGTGTATAGAAAGCGATTTATTGTTGAGCAAGCGTCCTTGAAACTGGTTCCAACCGGCTCAGGATATTTAATCTGGCTCTTTTTTTTCATCCTTGTGTTTTGTTACAGTTAGTCCTCGACCTACGGCCACGATGGAGCCCAGAATTGACGCCGCTAAGCGAGACGTTCTTCTGGCAACCCCTCTGCAAAGTGAATCACTTCTGTTTTTAAATCAGTGGTACGAATCCAGACTTCCCCCCGTGGACTTTCCTGGTCAGGAGGTTGCAAAAAAAAGGGGCATCGCGTCACTAAATGAATCGTTGTAAGTCGAGAAACTACCTGTATTGTTTTGGGGGTTTTTTTGGGGTGGTGGTGGGGGACTTTCTTATTTAGGGTGCAACGTGAGATGAGAATACAGTTTTGGTATTCAGATATACTGCACTGAACAGCGGGTTGGGCTAAATGACCTCTAGGGTCCCTTCTGAGTCAATGCTGCAAACAGCCAACTTTGGACTCGCCGACCTTGCTTCATCCTCAAATCTTTGCCGAATGGAGCAGACAGGAGTTGGAAATTGAAGGCCACCCTTGCTGGCTGGGGAATTCTGGGAGTTGAATTCTGATGATGGCAGATGAGATTCTGCCGAAACGTTGCTACAACTTTAAAAGCACAACTACAATGACGTGGGAAAATACCCGAACAAAGCTGAATGCCATACATGTAAGTACCAAAACTTAAGAAATATATATATGTGTGTTTTGTGTGTGTGTGTGTGTGTGTGTGTGTATGTATGTATGTATGTATGTATGTATGTATGTATGTATGTATGTATATTTATTTTCTGGCTTTTCACTGGAAGCAAATCCAGACACGCATTCAACACTGAAATATGTGCCAGAAGGAAATTATATGCAGCGTGGTCAAAACTTTGCATTCTTTCCTAGTGTTATTCATTCCTTGGTGGAAAAGGATGATAAATGGGTGTAATTTTCCATCCGTTTCTTCATCAGCATCCTTTTTTTTTTAAATTTTAATGCTTAATTTTAGCACCCCGTCTGGATTTTTTATTATACTTTTCAATCAACTTCTCTAACAGACTCATCTCTACAGGAAAAACATGTTCAGCATCTTTTTTTCCTGTCCCCCTTCCTCAAGTTTTTTTTCCCCATCATCATTTGAAAAAATAGGAAAACCATTAGTATTTTCAAGGGAGCCTTTCCCAAGGCCAGAATAGAAACAAAATTCAATTTTTTTTAATTTATATACTCCTTCGGCTGGTATCGCCGTCCCTCTACACATTGGTGCCTTGCTTAAAAACTGAAATTAAAATTCAACTCTTTTATCTTAACGGAGATGGTTAAATGCATTTTCTGCCTACGTTGGCCTTTGCCTCAAAATCTTGGCTGAGATAACATTTCCTTTCCCAGCACTTCAGATTGGCGGGTAGAAAAAAAAAAAACAACGTTGCTGACACAGCAGGGAGAATTTTTTTTGAATGCAAAAAAAAAATATATGGAGATTTCAGCTTCTTTCATAGAAAACAGGCAATTTTGGTTTCCCCCTGCCCTGCAGTTACTTCTGTTTTTAAAACTGTTTAGTTTAGTTTCATTTACTTCATTGTCATTTCACCTCGTACAATGAAATCAAACACCATCTTCAGTGTAGATTATGACTATGAAAATAAACACAAACACACATCCTTCACGTTCCATGCATTGAATTGAAAATCCCTGATATGAACATTAAATTAAATTAAAATTAAAATCAGTAGAGCTTTTTCTCTGATGTTTGAATAACTCACAAAGCTTCCAGCAAACTGGGGGGGAGTTTTAAAATTCAAAGTATTAAGGGTATGTTCTCCCAGCGTGGCCTACCTCGCAGGGTTATTGTAAAAAGAGGGAGAAGGACACTGTCTGTGCGTTTTTTGAGGGAGGGCTGAAATTAAATAAATGTAAGAGAAATGAAATTTTGCTTTGCAGGTCTTTCATTCCACCTCTGGTCACTAGAGGGCAGGAGTGAGATGCTGCGATTTCAGCCTTTTGCAAACACCAGTATAAATACTTAATTTATAAATAAATATAATTTGTTTCAATACAGTCTATAAATGTCCAGGTGTTCAATGAATGACTGGCTCAGGAGAGGTTTTTCACCCCGTTCCCCATTGATGTGGTCTGGGGTCTCCTGCTTGTGCGGGGGTTGGACTAGAAGACCTCTAAGGGTCCCTTCCAACTCTGTTATTCTGTTACGGCTGGTCACACAGTCAGATGTTCACACTGGATTTGGCCTTTTTGTCTACCTAATGAGTCTTTCCTGAGGATCTGGGGTAGGCTTGATGGTCTTTTAAGGTCTCGTTGCAGAATGGAAGCTATTCTGAGTCAAATCTGCCTTTTGCAACTGACCGGTGGGGATTTTGTCAATGCCGGGGTTGCTTCAGATGGTTTGAGATTATTATTGTTGTTGTTGTTGATATAACCACCCATGGAGTATTTATATATGCATATATATACAATAGTGAATGTATTATTACATTAATGGTGGCATTCTGGCACAGCAGTAGGCTAGCCCCAAATTTAAAACTGAAACAACTGTAAAAGTCTGACTCACAGACAAAGATAGATAGATAGATAGATAGATAGATAGATAGATAGAGAGAGAGAGAGAGAGATGAGAGAGATAGATATATAGATATATATATGATAGAGAGAGATATGATAGATGATAAAGAGAGATGAGAGAGAGAGAGATAGATAGATAGAGATGATAGAGAGAGAGAGAGAGAGATGATAGAGAGATAATGAGAGAGAGATGATAGATAGATAGAGATGATAGAGAAAAAGAGAGAGATGATAGAGAGAGAGATATGATAGACAGATAGAGAGAGATGATGTACAGTATATAGAGAGAGATGAGATGAGAGAGAGAGAGAGAGAGAGAGAGAGAGAGAGAGAATATTTATTTATAACTTCTTCCCTCCACCTATACACAGCACCCCAAAAACGAAGCCCCAGAAACAAGAGACACGCAGGGTAGTTTTCACATCTGTATTTATTTTCTCGAACCAACCACATACACAGTATGCCAATTGCACAACCAACACCCCCAAATGAGACACAACAAACCCTCGTCTCAAACGTCCAACTCCCCCACCTCGCCCCCAAAAAAAACAACGCAGGATCATCCTTACTTTCCAAATGTATGACATCCACGCATCCAGCAACCCTCTCTCTTTAATATAAAGCAAGATTTAGGGGTTGCCTTACAGAAAGGTGAAAATTCACCCCACCCCACCCCTTTCGTCGCCCATTTCCTAGCGGGTGGCCAAGCTACCTTTCCCACCAGCTAAAACCTGGTTAAAGCCAAAGCAGGAGGGAAACCAGGTTCCTGACACGCCTCATCCTAGGAGGGGGGCGCACCGTTTCCACCTGGGTTTTTTCCCCACTGGTCCCACTTCCCAACCTCACCTTCTCTGCTTCCCCTCTTGAGAATAAATAACGGGGTGTTTTTCCTCCCCTCCCGAGGGGAGAGAGGAACGCCCTTTTCCAAACTTTCCAAAACCAGAAAGAAAGAAGCAGAGGAGGCCAGAGAATAAATCCAAAGGAGAGAGAGAGAGAGAGAGAAGGAGAGAAAGTCCTTCCACATCTTCATCATCGACTTGACTCCATCCATGGTCGCCAAAGAGAACAGATGTTCTTCTTGGGGTTGGGTGGCTTCTTCCAACGCGCAGCCGGCTGCGAGGCGAAGGCAGACTCCAGAGTGGGCAGGGGGACGTGTTGAAAGTGGCACATCAGCTTCTTCTGGGTCTGGGGCTGCACTTTGTGAAGGAGCAGGAAGCGGGAGACTTCTTGAAGGCATCTGGCGTAGCCTTCTTGGAAATCCACTTCCCTCTCCTTGGGAGCAGGCCCTGGGGGCAAAGTTTGATGCAGTTGGTCTCCAGGGGAAGGGAAGGGGAGAAGGGTCCCCGTTTTTCAGGCATTGGCTCAACACTGGGTAAACGGTCCCACAAATGGGACAAAATTCTTTGTTTTCTTTTGGGGACCCATGAGGGGTGTTGAAAATGAGTTAATTTAAGCTTTCGGATCAGCGGTTTGAAGTTAAGGAAAGAAAAAAGTTTGGGGAACTCTGTGTTAGAGGGTGCTTTGAACCCCATCAGGGTTAGTTAGTGGTTAGTAGAAGTTGCTCTTTCCATCCCATTTCTATTTTGCTTCCTTCTTTTGCTCCTTTTAATGCTCTCTCTCTCTCTCTCTCTCTCCTCTCCTCTTCTCTCTCTCTCTCTCTCTCTCTCTCTCTCTTTCTCTCTCTCTCTCTCCTCTTCCTCTCTCTCTCCTCTTATCTCTCTCTCCCTCTCCCTCCTCTCCTCTTCTTTCTCTCTTTCTCTCTCTCTCTCCTCTTCTCTCTCTCTTCTCTCTCTTCTCTTCTCTCTCTCCTCTTTTCTCTCTCCTCTTCTCTCTCTCTCTTCTCTCTCTCTCCTCTCCTCTTCTCTCTCTCTCTTTTTCTCTCCTCTCCTCTCCTCTCTCTCTCATTTTAAAACCTATCATTTTAAAACTTTCACGTTACATACTGCTGTTTATACCTTGTTGTATAAGCCGCCTACATGCCCCTGATGGGCACCTAATACATTTCATAAACTGATAAGTAAAAATAAACAAAGCCATCCAGCCCTTTGGCCCAAAGCAAATTATCCCAAGGAAGGCACTTGAGGGCTCAGCACAGCCGTGATCCAAATGGGGGGGCGGGAAGAGTAACAGAGTCGAAAGGGATCTTGGAGGTCTTCTAGTCCAACCCCCCCGCTTGAGCAGGAAACCCTATTACCACTTCACACAAAAAACTGGTTGTCCAATCTCTTCTTAAAACCCTCCAGTGTGGGGGACAGCCACACATTTCTGGAAGCAAGCCATGACACTGATTAATTCTTCTAATCAACAGAAAGAAAAAAAATTGTGAGTTTTGGGAAGGGGATATCTCAGCTTTGGGCATAGCTGGCTCCCTGAAACAGACTGGGCAAGAATCAGTTTCAGCAAAAAGTCTCTTAAACTCTTGAAGAAGAAGAACGGAGGGAAACTAATCCCAGGAGAGAAGCAACTTGGAACTAACAGGGAATTTCCCGACAGTTAGAACAATTAACCAGGGGGACTCCTTGCCACCAGAAGCTGTGGGTGCTCCCAATGCTGGAGGCTTTTAAGAAGAGACTGGACAGCCACTTGTCTGAGACGGTACACGATCTCCTGCTTGAGCAAGGGGGTCAGACTAGAAGACCCTCCGAGGTCCCTCCCAGCCCTATTCTGACAGATTTGGTGGATTTGACTCACCTGTGCCCTGCACCCTGTTCTGATGCTTCAGGTATCTGACGGCCATTTCCAGGATGTTGGCTTTCTCCAGCTTGGAACCGGCCTGCTGGCCTTGCAGCTCTTTTTCCAGGAGCTGTTTGAGCTGCTCGATGCTGCTATTCATCCTGTCCCGGCGCATTTTTTCGATCATGGGTTTTCTCAGCTGCCAGAGAAGGAGGGAGAGAGAGGGAGATAGAGAGAGAGAGAGAGAAAGAAAGGAGGCGCGTAAGGAAAAGCAGAATTAAGCCCCGCTCAAAAAAAAACCATCCTCCTTTTTCTATCAAAAAACAACAACAACAAAAACGTTTTTGGGATGCCTTACTTACTTTGTTTTTCTCCTTAGGGGTGAGCAGCCTTTTTTGGTCCACGAACATGAGGTTGGCAGGCGTCATTCTGGAAATTGGACCCGGGGAGGGTGGGGGGAACCTAATAATAACCCTCCTGTTTGCAAACCCACAGCTTCCCCATCACCATATTTATACCCTGAATCCAGGGCGGTGAGTCCCTTCGTTCTCGGAGTTTCCCACACTCCTCAGCCAATCAGGATCGAGCGGTAGGGGGGGAAAAAAGAAGAAGAAAAGAACAGGGTAAATTAAAAAAAAAAGAGGGAGGAGAGGAAAAAAACACCAACAACTCCAGGCTTGTTTTCCATGCTCCTGTCAGTGGTCAATAAAACATAATGACTCTCTCTCTCTCTTTTTTAAAAAAAAGAGAGAGAGAGAGAGAGCAGGTGGAGAATCTTGAGATACGCCAAAAAATTAGGGATTAGGTCTTCCAAGCACACAGTTGGGAGCTGGGAATGGTCCCCGAGAGGGATGGCCACCCTTCCTAAGGCGCACTTCGCAGCCATTTAAAAATAAATAAATAGTTGAGATGACATGAAAGGTGTGTGTGTTTTTTTAAATAAAATAAAATAAAGCCCCCCCCCCTAATAAATGTCCGTATTTTGGAAAAAAAGGCCTGCTGTGTTAGCTTTTGCAAACATGTTTTCTCTTTTTCTTTCTTTCTTTCTTTCTTTCTTTCTTTCTTTCTTTCTTTCTTTCTTTCTTTCTTTCTTTCTTTCTTTCTTTCTTTCTTTCTTTCTTTCTTTTTGTTGTGCTTTTCTTTCTGCAGGGAAGCACAAGTCCCCGCAGGGAGAAAGCTAGCTGTTCGGGGAGAAGGTGTGATTTAAAAAAAAAATCTTGCATACATTCTTCTACAGAAGAGGCTGTTCAGCCAGGTGAAATTGTCTCAAACCCTGTGCCTGAGTTGGCAGGAAAGGGAATATTATTAATAATAATAATAATAATAACAAAAATAACAACATAATTAATAATAATAATTTGCCTGTGCCAGGTCCTTGGGAAGGACTCGATAGGTAGACAAAAAGGCCAAACCCAGTCTGAACATGTGGCTGACTGTGTGATTAATAATATTAATATTAATAATAACAATAACAACAATAATTATTCGATACCTAGTATGCTGGCAGCTACCCATATCCACCATCAGTGCCAGTCAATGATACCTGTGATACATTTTAAGAATAGAATAGAAAGTAGAATAGAATAGAATAGAATAGAATAGAATAGAATAGAACAGAACAAATGAAGAATAAATATAACAAATGAAGAATAGAATATAATATAATAGAATATATGGAAATAGAACAGAATAGGATTGAATAGTTAAGAATAGAATAGAATGGAATGGAATGGAATAGAATAAGAATAGGATAGGATAAGATAGAACAGGATAGAATAGAATTAGAATAGAATAGAATAGAATAGAATAGAATAGAATAGAATAGAATAGAATAGAATAGAATAGAATAGAATAGAATAGAATTTATTGGCCAAGTGTGATTGGACACACAAGGAATTTGTCTTGGTGCAAATGCTCTCAGTGTCCATAAAAGAAAAGATTTTAAATGTTCACTTGACTTGAGTTTC
>NC_142024.1:2417500-2512500 GCF_049901735.1 Notechis scutatus
TCCTCTTCCTCCTCCTCCTCCTCCTCTCTTCTTCCTCTTCCTCCTCTTCTTCCTCTTCCTCCTCCTCCTCTTCTTCTTCCTCTTCCTCCTCCTCCTCTTCTTCCTCTTCCTCCTCCTCCTCCTCCTTTCCCACCCAAACCCATTTCATCTTCTCCCCCCAGTCTGCCAGGCCGTAGGCAGATGTGGGGGCCGCGAGCCTGGGACCGCCAGCTAAAGCTTTGGGGCCCGAGTTTCCCACACCGCAGCCGCCCCATTCAAGCCATTGAAGGCCGCCTGAGAACGGAAGTGTGCCTGGTTACAAGCCGAATTAGCGATGCTATTTGACTTTCCTTTGTGCCGGGGTGAGAATCGGGATGGGGGGGGGGCGGGGGGGGGCAGGGCAGAACGCGTCCCTCGAAAGGGCCATCTGCATTGCATTGACCGGCTCCAAAAGCCATTGATCACCAGGGAGGAGGGGGCCGCTCAAAAGAGGCTGGGGGAAAGCTGGTCTTTTGCCCCCCCCCTCCACGCCACGGTGGAACATCTGGCCTGGGTTGGAGGCCAAGGGATGGAGGACGGAGGAGCGAGGGGGGGGGGGGCACGAGGAACAGGGGAGAGTTGGAAAGAATGGCAGATATTTGGAGGCGGGGGGGGGGGGATTAAAGGATGCCCCCAGTTCTTTTGGGTGTTGTTTGAAGGTGTTTCACTTCCTCATCCCAAGAAGCTTCTTCAGTTCTTTGGTTGTTCTTTGAAGACGTTTCGCTTCTCATCCCAGAAGCTTCTTCAACTCTATTGTTTTTCTTTGAAGACGTTTCACTTCTCATCCCAGAAGCTTCTTCAATTCTATTGTTTTTCTTTGAAGACGTTTCACTTCCTCAACCCAGAAGCTTCTTCAGTTCTTTGGTTGTTCTTTGAAGACGTTTCGCTTCTCATCCCAGAAGCTTCTTCGGCTCTGACTGGATGGCGGGGAGCTGAAGAAGCTTCCCAGATGAGAAGCAAAAGGTCTTCGGAGAAAAACAAAGAAATCTTGGGAGGGGTGAAATCACCTTTGGGACCACCCTGACCTGGATGGCCGAGAACCTCCATAGACACGCGGCCATCCAAATCCGAATAGAGCTGGAAGGGACCTCAGAGATCCTCTAGTCCAGCCCCTGGCTCAAGCAGGAGACCCTGGACAGGGTGAGGAAGAGGAGGGCAATTTTAGTCTCCGTTGGGAAGCCAACCGCCAGCTCGGTTCGTGGGGGTGGGGTGGGGGGGTTTCCCAGCAGCCCTGAGAAAACCTCAAAGCAACCTGTTCCTTTTTGGAGACCCCATTGATTCTTCCCATCGGGCACCAGTCTGTGCAGCAGGCTGGGCGGTTGCAGAGGGAGGGGGTGGGTGGGAGAAAGAAAGGTCAGATCTTTCCCACATCCCGGGACCCTGCCCCACAAGCCCGGCCTTTGTTTCACCCACTGCCGGGGCTATTTACGTGCAAAAGAGCTCCTCCCTCCCTCCCAGCCCCTCCCCAGCCAAAGCAGGAAATCATAAATCCCCCTTAGGCCCTGGAGGGACCGTCGGTCGTGGGGCTGGGGGCGGTGGGAATTTGCAGGAGGCAGGAGGATAAAAGGCCGGGGGAGCGTGTGTGGATTTGGGGGGGGGTGAAGAAGAGGGAACCCAGTCAAGAGACTGAGCTGTACCCAGAAGTTTTTGGGGGGAGTGGGTGGATGGGAGCGACACGGGGAAGGGGGACATGAGGAGGGATGGAGGAGCGTGCAAAGTGGCCTCTGAGCTTTGGCAAGGGTCTTTTCCCTCCCCACCCCCCCCCCCGGCCAGAGGTTGGCATGGCAAGACTGACTTTTGGAGGTTGGCACTGTGCCATAAGAAGGGATTGGACAACCACTTGTCTGAAATGGTCTCGGGTATCCTGCCTGAGCAGGAGGTTGGACTAGAAGACCTCCAAGGCCCCTTTCCATTCATTCTATCCTATTCTATTCTTCATTTCTTCTATTCTATTCTATCCTATTCTTTATTTATTCTATCCTATTCTTCATTTATTCTATCCTATTCTTCATTTCTTCTATTCTATTCTTCATTTATTCTATTCTATTCTATTCTTTATTTATTCTATCCCATTCTTCATTCGTTCTGTTCTGTTCTATTCTATCCTATTCTTTATTTATTCTATTCTATTCTATCCTATTTATTCTATCCTATTCTTCATTTATTCTATTCTATTCTTCATTTGTTCTGTTCTATTCTTCATCTATCCTATCCTATTCTATTCATCTATCCTATTCTGTTCTTCATTTACTCTATTCTATTCTTCATTTATTCTATTCTATCCTATTCTTTATTTATTCTATTCTATTCTTCATTTATTCTATTCTATTCTTCATTTATTCTATTCTATCCTATTCTTCATTTGTTCTGTTTTATTCTTCATTTATTCTATTCTATTCTTCATCTAGCCTAGCCTAACCTAGCCTATTCTTCATTTATCGTATTTTATTCTATTCTTCATTTATTCTATTCTATCCTATCCTATTCTTCATTTACTCTATTCTATTCTTGATTTGTTCTATTCTATTCTTCATCTATCCTATCCTATCCTATCCTATCCTATCCTATCCTATCCTTCATTTATTCTCTTCTCTTCTCTTGGTATTGTGTGGGTTGGCACCAGGCAGCGGCAACTTTTTCCTTGCCCCTTTTCTGCCTACTTCCCTGATCATTAAACCAGCTTTGCCATCTTCTTAGAGGGTGGGGGTGGCAGCATGAAAAAAAGAGACCCCCCTGCTCCCACACAGCCTCTAAAATGGGGGGGGGATTTCTCTTTCTTCCTGCCGTGTGTGTGTGTGTGTGTGTGTGTGTGTGTATGTGTTTCCTTGGCGTCCTGTGCAGTTTCCCCTCCCTTGCAAGGAACCACGTGTTGTTGTGTTGTTTGCAGCGGGCCATAAACGCTCCTCCGTCAAAGGCCGGGTGGGTTTCAGCCTGTCCACCTTTCCCACACTCCCCCCTCGGGCATTCACACAATAGAAGTGTGCCTTGGCACAATCGGGGACATTAGTAACAGTGCTTGAACCTCAATGGTGGGCGGGAGGGAAGGACCGGTCCCAAAAGACCATCTGGTTAGTGGTGACAATCCCACATGGCCAATTGGGCCTGCTTTGATCTGCCTGCCCCCCGTCCTCCGTCCCTTTAAAATAAGTTTTTACGCCTTTTTCAGAAGTGTGGACTTCAACTCCCAGAATCCCCCACAGGGCTGGGGGGATTCTGGGAGTTGAAGTCCACGCCTCTTAAAAGTGGCTGGGATTTTCCTGGAAGAGCGATAAGATACCAATAGAGGGGAAAATAATTGGAAAAAAAAATATTTGAACGCACAGAACTGAATAGACTGACAGTAGAAATTAAAGAAAAAGAAGAATCTGAATATTAGATGGTATGGGGTTTGTTTTATCAATGGATAGAAAATAGAATGAACTAAAAGAGATTAGATGTGTTCATAGAGTAATAAGAAGAATTACTCTAATGGGTATATTGGATTTCATTTATATTATATATGTGGGAATGTGATCATTCTTATGTTGTTAAGAAGAATATTATTAGTAATTTTATTTTATTTTTTTATTTTTTTACTCATTTATTTCGTCAAATGCTTACAATATAATAAAAATAGGATAGAGTAGAATAGAATAAATAAATAATAGAATAAATGAATAGAATAGAATTAGAATAGAATAGAGAATATACAGAATAGAAATAGAAATAGAAATAGAAATAGAAATAGAATAGAATAGAATAGAATAGAATAGAATAGAATAGAATAGAATTCTTTTTTATTGACCAAGTGTGATTGGACACACAAGGAATTTGTCTTGGTGCAAATGCTCTCAGTGTAAATAGAATAGAATAGAATAGAATAAATGAAGAGTAAAATAGATAACAATAGAATAAGAATAGAGTAGAGTAGAGTAGAGTAGAGTAGAGTAGAGTAGAATAGAATAGAACAGAATAGAATAGAATAGAATAGAATAGAATAGAATAGAATAGAATGGAATAGAGAATTCTTTATTGGCCAAGTGTGATTGGACACACAAGGAATTTGTCTTGGTGCAAATGCTCTCAGTGTAAATAGAATAGAATAGAATAAATGAAGAGTAAAATAGATTACAATAGAATAAGAATAGAGTAGAGTAGAGTAGAGTAGAGTAGAGTAGAGTAGAGTAGAGTAGAGTAGAATAGAATAAGGAATGGAATGGAATGGAATGGAATGGAATGGAATAGAATAAGGAATAGAATGGAATGGAATGGAATGGAATGGAATGGAATGGAATGGAATGGAATGGAATAGAATAGAATAGAATAGAATAGAATAGAATAGAGAATTCTTTATTGGCCAAGTGTGATTGGACACACAAGGAATTTGTCTTGGGGCAAATGCTCTCAGTGTCCATAAAAGAAAAGATGCATTCGCCAAGAGTCAAGAATCATCAGGTACAACCCTTAATAATAGTCATAGGGTTATATAGTATATGGAATATAGTCATAGGGTACAAATAAGCAATCCAATCATACTAGGAAACAGTCAATATAAATTGTTAGGATACAAACGACAAAGTTACAGTCATACAGTCACAAGTGCGAGGGGAGGGGCGATAAGGAGGGATGAGAAGATTAACAGTAATATTACTATTACGATACTAATACTGTAATTGGACAGTGTTGAGGGAATCGACTTGAAAACTCCCGATATAGCATTAATATGGTGCTAGACCGTCATCAAAATATTTATATATAATTTTTTTAAAAAACTGGACTTTGTTTTTAAAGGAATGCTACTGATCCCAGATTGAGTGGGGGCTGCTCGGAAAAGGGGAAAGGGGAGACTGTGTGTGTGTAGAGATGATTCCCCCCCCCCCCAGGGATTCTGGCACTTTTGGCCATGGGGGGCTTCGAGTCAGGGCATTGAAAATCAGTCTAGCGTGGGCTAAACGGGGCCTCCCACCACCCCCCCCGCCCAGGCTCCCACCACGAGCCTGGATTGGCCAGGCGAGTGTGGGAAACGGCAACTTGTGTGAAACCCACAACGTTTCCCCAGCCAGGGACGGGTATAAATAGAGGAAGGGCTGGGGAGGTTGCATCCAGCTGATAAGGCAACCTTTCAAAGTCCCCTGCTCTCTCTTGACTCGCCCACCGACCGAGGAAATGGCCCCCGCTGGCAGCGTCGGATGCCACTTACCCCTGGAGGGAGAGAAGAGGCTGGCCAAGGAAAAAAATAAGGTAATTTGGAGGGTGTGGGGCGTGTGCCAGCTGCAAACCTGGGTGCTCCATCCCTGGAGGTTTTTAAAAGAAGAGATTGGACAGCTGTTTGCCCGGAATGGGATACGGTTTCTTGCCTAAGGAGGGGGTTGGACTAGAAGACCTCTGAGGTCCCCTTCCAGCTCTATTTCTGATTGATTGGTTGGTTGAAATGGTCTAGGGTCTCCTGCTTGAGCAGGGGGTTGGATTCAGCCTGCTGTGAAGAGGCAGGGAAAGAAAGAAAGAAAGAAAGAAAGAAAGAAAGAAAGAAAGAAAGAAAGAAAGAAAGAAAGAAAGAAAGAAAGAAAGAAACTGCAAGGGGGAAAAAAGTGTCCAGTTGGAGCTCTCTAGAGAAGGATGTATGCCCAGTAGAATCGTTGAAACAGAAGGCACCTCAGAGGTCATCCAATCCAACCCCTCCTGCCCAGATAACAGCTTGGTAGTTATCCTCTGTTTGAAGGCCACCCTTTAAAAAAAAAGAACAGATAAATCTAAATTTGATTGCAAGAAACATAGTTTTTCTAAAGGGAGGAAAGTTTTCCCCCCATTTCCTCAAAATCTCACGACTGCTGCTTCCTAGGTTTTGTGTTTAGCTTGAAGTTTTAATATTTCTTTTTCCTTCCTTCCTTCCTTCCTTCCTTCCTTCCTTCCTTCTCTTCTCTTCTCTTCTCTTCTCTTCTCTTCTCTTCTCTTCTCTTCTCTCTCACAGCTGAGGAAACCAGTGGTGGAGAAAATGCGCCGTGACCGAATTAACAGCAGCATCGACCAGCTAAAAGTTTTGCTGGAGAGGGAATTCCAGTGCCATCAACCTAACACCAAGTTGGAAAAAGCTGACATTTTAGAAACCGCCGTCAGTTATTTGAAGAAACAGTGTCAGATGCAGGAATCAGGTAAATGCAAAACCAAGATTGACATCTAAGTCAGGGCCCAGTCTTTCTAATTAGATGCACAGTATATAAATGAGAAGGGAAGGCGAGGAAAGTTGTGCTTTTAAATTTCTGGTGGGATTATAAAATCCTCCTTTTGTAAACCGGGTTATAAAAGAAACTTCTTCTTACAATCTTGTAAGAAACGAGATGGGTGGCCAAAGGAATGTCATTAATTCGAGCTTTGGAAGTGTTTCTTTTGAGGTTTCATTTGTTGGAAGACCTAGCAAACCAAGCTTGCAAAAGAAACAGAGGTAGATATATTTGTGGACCAAACACAATAAGATAAGGAGGAATCTGTAAGGCTTTCAGCCTAGTTTTTACATACTCTTATTTAAAAGCATCCTTTGCCTGGTTCCTGAACTTAAAAAACACATCCAATCCCTGAATCGGAAACTCGGTTAAGGCCAAACCACAAAATGAAAGCCATTCTATAGATCCAGGAGCCGGGTTTCGACTTATTAAACATGTCCAAGCCACTCTCGATCCATCCTCCTTCCTGCCTACCTCGCAAAGGTGTTGGGACAGTCCTGGAGGGCAAAATATGGCCTCTTTCTTTTGACCCAACTGACCAATCATCATCTTCTGTTTAAAGACCCCGTAATCCCTTGCGGGGGTGGAGTCTTGTTGCAACTGAATGGAGCGGAGTGTTTTACTGGCCGGATGCCCTTCCTGTCACCAGGGCGGGAGTTTTATTATATTCTCATCGCGCCCAGAGAGAGAGAAATAGGATCGAACTCAGCCTCCTTCCTCTAGGCCACCTCTGAGCAAATTGACAAACACAACGAGAATATTTGCAAAGCTTTTCTCTCGCCTCCAAGCGGGCGATTGACTGCGGTCCGTCTTGTCTTGTCTTTCCAGGCGGGAGAAACCCCGAATTCGATTTCCACACGGGTTACCTGCGCTGTTTAAGGGAAGCCTTCTCTTTCCTCTCCTTCTGCCAGTCCAAGAGAGAGACCCAAGCGCGGCTCATCAAACACTTCTGCAACATTCACACCCTCTCCGACGCCGACGCCTTCTCCCTCCTCTCGTCTCCTGCGCCCAAGAAGCCGCCGGCGGAAAAGAGGCCCACCCTGGCGGCCTCGGCCTTCATCTGGAGGCCGTGGTAGAGCAGGTGGCCTGAGAACCATCAAGCCACGGAACAGATGTCGCCCCGCGGAAGCTGTGGGAGCGCCACCATTGGAGACCTTCAAGAAGAGACTGGACCGCCATTGGTCAGAAGTGGTGTAGGGTCTTCCGCTTGGGCGGAAGGGGGGGTTGGACTAGATGACCTATAAGGTCCCTTCCAACTCTGATGATCGGTTATCTGTTACCTGAAGACACCCACCCACCCCGAATAAGTCATTTGCAAGACCCTCCCACTCCCGGTTAGGAAACGGGGGTGGGGTTCCAGCCAGGAGAAGAATAAGGGGGGGTGGGCTTTTTTTTCTACCCCCTGTTGTTGAGCGTGTTTTTTTTTTCCTTCATAGTGAAGGGATGAGTTCTGCAGGAACAGAGAGAGAGATACACTGATATATATATATACATATCTATATATATATAGACTCTCTGGGAATGTGATGTCAGGAGTAGTTTGTATCAAAAAAGCTGACCTCCTCTTTCTTTTCCTTCCTTCCTTCCTTCCTTTTTCTTTCCTCCCTCCCTTGCTTCTCTTGCTTTTTATTCCTTGCTTTTTTCCTTCTTTCTGTCCTTCCTCTCTCCCTCTCTCTCTTTATTTCCTTCCCTCCTCCCTCCCTCCCTCTTTCCTTCCCTCCCTCCCCATCTCCTTCCCTTTCCACCTCCCTCCTTCTCTCCTTCTTTCCTCCCTTCCCCTTCCTCCCTCCCTCCTCCCTTCCCTCCCTGTTTTCCCTCCTTCCTTGCTTGCTTCTCTCCCTCCCCTCCTCCCTCCCTCCCTCTTTCCTTCCCTCCCTCCCCATCTCCTTCCCTTTCCACCTCCCTCCTTCTCTCCTTCTTTCCTCCCTTCCCCTCCTCCCTCCCTCCTCCTCCCTTCCCTCCCTCCTTCCTTCCCTCCCTCCTTCCTTCCCTCCCTTTCCATCTCCCTCCTTCCTTCCTTTCTTCCTTCCTTCCCTCCCTCCCCCTAACCCTCACCCCTTCCCATTTTTAAGGGACCCTCACCCTGCAAATCCAGTACTCCCTCGGGAGATGGGCTTTATAATATTTCTTTCATTTTTGTCAGAAATCTCCTCGCCTTTTGTGAAGGCTCTGGTGACTTATGTACCTTTAATAAAGAGAAAGATTTCATGGAAGTGACCGGCCAGAGAACTTTCTATCCATGGATGATGCTTTCAGATTATTGCTGTCATTTAAATTCCTCTGATGCCAATTAAATATATGCCAATTAAATATATGTATATGTGTGTGTGTATACACACACACACACATGCGTGTTTTTACATCCCTGTGGGTGAATTCTTCCTTTCAGATTGCAGAATAGTTCATCACACAAATAAATACAAAACACAAAAGGGAGCTGTCCTTGGGATGCAATTATAAGACGGGGTTGTGGTTTTCTGGGTAGACTGCTCCTGTACACGGCAGCTCCATTGCTGGAGCAAAGCCACTTCTTTTCCATTCAGTTTTGTTTCTTGCAAAAGTCCAAGATGTCGACTTCCAATGAAATCAGTTCACACCTCCTTTTTCCCAGATCCCAAACCTTGTAAGGTTACAAAAAAAAAAAAAAAACTTAATTTGTTGACGGCAATAATGTATGGAGCACTACGCCACGCGTTTCTTAGCTTGGGATCTCTGTTTAAGGCTGGGTTGACTTTAAACTATTGCAATTATTTCTTATCCATTCTTGGGAGGTGCCAAAAACACCACCACCACCCAAAAAAATTGTGTTATGGGGCAGCTAAGGAAAAATAGGGGTCCAGTTAAACAGAGGAATGAAGAATCATTGATTCAATCAAATATCATGAGCTAATTTCACCAATCACATCTTGGGGTCATAAATTCCTGAGTGAAATTGTAGAATCGCTGAATTATAACATGTGAAGTTATCAAAAAGAACCAACCTGAATCCTTGCCAAATTTAATATGCTGAGGCATATTAAATTGTATCCATTTTAAGAGGTATGGACTTCAACTCCCAGAATTCCCATGGGGAATTCTGGGAGCTGAAGTCCACACATCTTTAAAGAGGTTAAGGAAAGAAAAGGAGGGAAGAAGTGAGAGAGAAAGGGAGAGGGAAAGGGAAAGGAGAGGGACAAGAGGAAAGAGAAGGAAAGGAAAATTAAATTATAAAAAATAAGATGGATAAGAGAAGACAGAGAATTTTCTAAAACTAGGTGCAACCTCAGAGGTGGAGGGTTTTGCCTGTTTGCAATGCAAATCCCATCATCCTTGCTCCTGCCACCTCAGACTGATGGGAGTGGTAGTCCAAATCACCCCACTACATTGGCTTTGCACCTTTTTTTAAAAAAATAAATGCCTTTAACCCCAGCCGATTCCCACCCAGCCACCTTCCCTCCCCGTGCGCCTTTTTCCTGGGGTTCCCAGGGGGGGGACGACAATGTGATGTTTATGACGTTGACCCCTTCCGCCCTTGGAGGCCCTTCTGGACAATAGCCCCTATTAACCCCCAGCCTGGCCCACTCACCCCATTGTCTACTGGGGCATTTCCCACCCTTTGGGCAAAGCCTTGAAAATGTTCAAAAGGGAACCAAAGAAACGTGCCAAGGGTTGCCATTCAGCCCAGGGGAAAGCAGGTCTGGGAGGATCAGGCTGTTTTCTCAGAAGTCCCTTTTGGAAAAATCTGGGAACAGCCTTACCCCCTCCCCTAAATCTCTCTCTCTCATCTATCTATCAATCATCTATCTATCATTTATCTATCTATATCTATATCATGTCTCATCTTATCTATCTATCTATCTATCTATCTATCTATCTATCTATCTATCTAATCTATATCTATCATATATCTATCTCTCTGTATCTATATCTATATCTATCTATCTTTCATCCATCTATCATCTATTTATCTACCTCTATCTCTATCTATCTATCTATCTATCTATCTATCTATCTATCTATCTATCTATCTCTATATTTATATTTCTATCTATCATCTATCTATCTATCTATCTCTATCAATCTAGCTATCATCTCTCTCTTTATATATATAATCTATCTATCTCTCATCTATATCTATATATCTATATCTATCTATCATCTATCTATCTGTCATTATCTATCACCTATTTTTCTATCTCTAGATATCATCTATCTATCTACCATCTATATCTATCTATCATCTCTCTCTCTTTATATCTTTAATCTATCTATCAATCTCTCATCTATATCTACAGTATATATCTTATCTATCTATCTATCTATCTATCTATCTATCTATCTATCTATCTATCATCTATCTATCTGTATCTATATATCTATATCTATATGTATCTATCTATCATCCATCTATCATCTATTTTTCTATCTCTATCTATCTCTAACGATCATCTATCTATCTATCTACCATCTCTATCTATCTATCTATCTATCTATCTATCTATCTATTCATAGAAAAGCATCCCAGATCGATGTCTTTTGGAAACTTAAAACTCTTTTACCCTTATTATCATTTTTTGGCACAACGTATTGATCCCAAACACTCCCGATATTTATTTCTACGATCCCTTCTTCCTCTTCCCTCCCTCTCTCTCCTCATTTCTGGCCTCTCCTTAACCTACAGATTAAAAAATATATATATTAAAATTAAAAGGGGATTTGCCCACCCACCCACCCCCTCCCCAAGCTGGGTCAGGGAAGTGTGGTGCCCATGGCCAGTGTCTCCATCTCAAAGGGGCGACTCCAAGGGGGTCAGGACCTGATGCTTGGCTGGTGGTGTGACCCGATAGACGTTCTTTTTCCCACACCGCGGCTCATTCATGGGATTAAAAGGCCCAACAAAGGACATGAGCTGAGAGCATCTGGCCTGCAGGGATCCGATTTGGGAGGGGAGAAGGGGGGGGGAGATATATAGATGCATGTACTTTCTCCATGCTGGCAAGCTTTTGAGCCACACAGGACGCTTGGTGGCGGAACCCGCCATTCTCTGAAGCCGCACGATCAAAATTCAGCCTGACTCGTATTTATGACAGTGGCGGGATCCCCTTACGACGATGGAGAAAGCCAGATTCACTCCATGGCCAGGGGCTGGGGATTAAGTTGATCGGCTGTCGGGATTTACTTCACTGCTGTGGCCGAGGCCAAGCTCGCTTAAGCGATGTCTCACTTAGCAGCAGAACTGTTGGTGGTGGTGGTGGGGGCTCGATGGCCGGTCGTTAGCCGAGGATTACCGGCACGCACAGACCGCCCTGTGTGTGGGGGGGCGGGGAGAATAAAAATTGAAATATTTCCTCCTTCGAAATTGCTTTTGCTCAAATTCGCCATCCTCTTTCCAATTTGCAGGTTTTGACAGCCAATATTTTCCCCACATCGATATTTCTCCCCTTGCAAAACTCATGTTTTCTTATTTTAAAAAAGGAAAAAGGGAAGGTCATTTATTTACAGAAGGTTAACAGAGTTGGAAGGGACCTAGTAGGTCATCTAGTCCAACCCTCCATCCCACCCCCTGCCCAAGCTGGGGGCATTAACACTATTTCTTACAGATGGCAGTCCAGTCTCTTCTTGAAATGTAAACTTAAACCCTTTATTCTCATGCCAACAAAAATTAGGGTACAGCCAAATACACTTACTTACAGATTAACAGAGTTGGAAGGGACCTGATAGGTCATCTAGCCCAACCCACTCACCGACCCATCCAAGCAGGAGACCTTAACACCATTTCTGACAGATGGCAGTGCAGTCTCTTCTTGAAATTTAAACTTATATTTGTGGTCATCCTGACTAGCGGCTGGTCAGAGTCTAATCTTCTGGAATTCACCCACTTTCTTTCTAAATGTGTGGCTGTTGGCACATCTGGTGGCAGAGAGTTCCCCAGGATAACCTGTTTTTTGATATATATTTTTCGTATGTGTGACTTCCTCTCTGTTTTTATTTATTGCTTTGGAAATCAAATCAAGCTGGTTCAGATGCCTTCTTGTCTTTAAATTCCTCACACCAAAGTGTATTCATATTGCAATTACCCCCTGGTTCCTTGCAAAAAAATGCAATTTAAACTTATATTTGTGGTCATCCTGACTAATGGCTGGTCAGAGTCTAATCTGGAATTTAACCCATTTTAACAAAAAGCCCAAATTCTCAGGTCGTGGAGGCAACGTGCCACAAAAGTGAGCCTTTCCAAGTTAATTTTGGGGGGTGGGGGGGGTGCTTGATACCCCCCCCCAAATACCTCTCCAACATCAAGCTCCCACAATCCCATCATAATAGCCTAGGCTATTTCCCACGGTTTCTTTCTTTCTTTCTTTCTTTCTTTCTTTCTTTCTTTCTTTCTTTCTTTCTTTCTTTCTTTCTTTCTTTCTTTCTTTCTTTCTTTCTTTCTTTCTTTCTTTCTTTCTTTCTTTCTTTCTTTCTTTCTTTCTTTCTTTCTTTCTTTCTTTCTTTCTTTCTTTCTTTCTTTCTTTCTTCTTTTCCTGTCAATCTTTTGGAGCCCTTCTTGTTATTCAGAGCAAGACCACCTGTTCCTTGGGGATCTGGCTATTGTCTGGCGTCGATTCACAGTTAATTTACCATCCCATAATAGACGAGTTGGCCATTGTCCCGGGACAAGGGTGAGGATTGGACAAGAGTGTGGGAAACGCCAAGGCTGGCCGAACCCAGGCTTTTGAAAGACAGCGCCGGGGTATAAAGAGACGCTCTCCGTTTCCCCCACTGCACTTAACAAGCCAGAGATTGGCTTGGAATGCTGGCTTGTGCTGGCTGCGCGGCCTTCTCCCAGGACACCCCAAAGGAAAAGAGCCTGTAAGTATCTTATTTGTTTATTTTTCCCTCCTTTTTTCCATCTGGAATCCTTCTGAGTTTGACTTCTGACGTGGATTCAGAAGGGAAGAGAGAGAGAGAGAGACAGTGGGGTCTAATTTTTCTCCCTGTGCTTCTTTCTGGGGCTGCAAGTAGCCAGGATGGATGGAGGGAAGCCATGATGACACAGAAGCCAGCATGGGAAAGAAGGATGAGAAAACGACTTCTGCAGACACCACTTTGAGAGCTGAGAGCTGAGCCCCCAAAATACAGCCATGGTGAGTGTACACCTGATTATTTCTTCTCTTTCTTTTCTTTCTTTCTTTCTTTCTTTCTTTCTTTCTTTCTTTCTTTCCTTCCTTCCTTCCTTCCTTCCTTCCTTCCTTCCTTCCTTCCTTCCTTCCTTCCTTCCTTCCTTCTTGCCACAGGTGTTGTGTGAATGCAGCCCAAGGACATAAGAGTCGAGACAGGGCAAAAGGAGCTTCTTTCTAACAGATAATCAGGGTTGGAAGGGACCTAAAAGGTCATCTGTCCAACCCCCAAATAACTAAGTCCTTTGTTACCTGTCCCAGAATCACTTCTTTAAACTCTTTTTTTTCTTTTTTGCAGGAAGAACATTTTCTACCCGAAACCAGGGCAGCATCTTCTCAGCAAGGAGTTTGCAGATCCCAGCTCTCCGCTCGACCGAGTCTTAAATCTTTGCCCCAATCTTACGGCGATGCTTATCAAGAATACAGCGGATTCTCCAGAAGGGACCAACTCAGAAGGAGAACATCAAGGCTGGAAGGCTTTTTGGACTGAAGGAGTGGGTGGGATTTTCTTGGACCCCTGTCAGAAAATCCATTTTTGTGGTTTTTTTTTGCTGGATTTAGCAAAGATACGAGCAGTTTTTGTTTCTTTCCCATTCTTTAGCATGTCTGGTAAACCCAGGGGTTGAAATTAAAATGTCAGGATTAAGCTTTCGTCCTTCATTTCCGTTTTCCTCCCTCTCTTCCTCCCTTCCCATTTCCTTCCTTCCTTTCCTATTTTCCTTCTTCCCTTCCTTCCTCCTTCCCCTTCCATCTCCTCCCTCCCTTTTGCTTCCTCCCTCCCCCCTCTTCCTCCCTCCTCCCTCCCTCTCTTCCTTCCTCCCCCTCTCCTTCCTTCCCATCTCTCCTTCCTTCTTTCCTTCCTCCATCCCTCTCTCCTTCTTCTCTCCCTTCTTCCCCCCTCTCCTTCCTTCCTGTCTCTCCTCCCTCCCTCCCTCCTTCCTTCTTTCCTTCCTCTCTTCCTTCCTCATTTCCTTCCTTCTATATCTTAGCATTTAGGGAAGCTTGTTTCGAAGTTCTATGACATTTTTCTATCCTATTTCTCTGCCAAGAGGGTTCATTCTATATTGCAATGCAATATTTCAAGGCCATTCTCGGAAATGGCTTGGCTTCCGAAAAGGGAGTGCTTGTGTTCACAGTTGAACAAAGGCCTTTAATAAAGGCCCATGTTAAGTTGTGCGTCCTTATAGGAACCAGGGTAACAGCCTCATGGTTTGGTTTTCTTCAGTCAAAGGTTTTTAAGGGTGGTGTGTGTACATTCCAGTCATTCTTTTCTCTCTCTCTCTCTCTCTCCTTGTGTATGTGTGTATACAGATGCACTTGTGTTACAGAGTCCTTACAGGACGAAAATGTTGTTGATGTGAATATGCATTGAAATTTGTACCCTGGTATCAGGGGGCACAATTGAAGCTTTTACACAATAATGAGGAAGAGGAAAATAAATAAATAAAAATACATTTTTCATCCATCTCACTGCATCCAAGTGTCTTCTTCTGAATAGGATAAGCATGGGGGTTGGACTAGAAGACCTCCAAGGTCCCTTCCAACTGTTATTTTGTTTTGAATGGGTGCAAGACTCCTTAGCTGGGTGGAGAATGTAGCCAATTGTGGTTTGATGGAGAAATCACTTAAGCAATCATGGCTTAGAGTGTCGTAAAAACAGCTGTTCTGTCCGGTGCTGTTTATCCTATTTAACACTATACAGAAGCCTGATGATGGCAGATGAGATTCTGCCGAAACGTTGCTACAACTTTAAAAGCACAACTACAATGACGTGGGAAAATACCCGAACAAAGCTGAATGCCATACACACACACACACACACACACACACACACACACACACATATTGTATGTGTGACTTCCACGGTTTTTATTTATTTGCATGGAAAAAACACAATTAAAAAAAACTTTGCGTGAAGTGTTTTTATTCCTGGGCATTTTTAATTTTAATTCTAAGTCTATTCAGAGATGCAGTAGAGTTGGGTTTATTCCCAGTATATCCCACTAAGACCAGTTCCTTAGGAAGGGGACTTTAAAGGGATCCAGTTTTATTGCATTCATTGAAATCAAGGAGGAAACTAAATAAAATAAAATCAATGGGTCACATTCCCAGGGAAATAAAATTCACCCTTTGCTTGGCCTGGTTTTAATTTGCTTCAAGCCGCTGGACTTCATTGAGGTTCAAAGTGGACCCAATTCCTACTACTGAAGGAGAGCCGTGTGAAAAATCCACATAGAAAAATCAGGAGTCCATTTTATCAAAAGAGCTAAGATTACCATTAAAAAATATATATCACAAATTTTGATTTAAAACAAAAAATAAGCCTCTAGATCTCAATGAGGTCTCCTACCGGGCTTTAAAGGGTTAAAGCTAAAAGCAAGTGGGCGGACCTTCAGGCGGTGGTGGGCGGGGCCACTCGGCGCCCCGCCCACTCGAGGGCAGGGCTGAGCGTCTCCGCCTCTTTTTTTTGCGTTGTTTTCCTTCCCCCCCTTTATATTAACCATGCAAAACGTATGCGCATAAATTTGCATGTCTAACGAGGCCGGCCGCGCAGCGAGTGGGGTCGATGCGTCCAAAATGGCGGAGCGGGCCGGGCGAGGCGGAGGCGGCCGGCTGGACAAGAGCATCACTTTGCCGCCGGACGAGATCTTCCGCAACCTGGAGAACGCCAAGCGCTTCGCCATCGACATCGGTAAGCCCGGCCAAGGCGCCTTCTCCACCCCAACCCCTCCCGGTTCCCTGCCGCCGCCTCCGCCGTTCGCCCTTCTCTTTTCCCTCACTGAGGCGGCGGCGAGAGAAGCGAAGGTTTGGGGGGGGGGCGGCGACAGAGAACGGAGGCGCCGCGCAAGGCACGCCGGGACTTGCAGTCCCGCGCCTCATAGGGATAACCGGCGAGGAGGGCGACGCCGGACGGCAACTCCCGTTGTGCTTTGCGTCGGGCCGGGTGGCGCGGCGCCCGATGGGAGCGTTAGTTTCCGCGCTCGCCCTCGGCCAAGGTTTCGAGCCGGCGAGGACTACGAAGACCAGCGTCCCTCTGGATTTCAAGGACTGGATGGGTGTGGGGGGAGGGGAGTAACAGGGAGACGGTATAAACAAATCCTGGGTGTTTTTTGTGTGTGGGGGGAGGTTGAGGGAGCTTCCTTTTTTTGTGAGGGGGGGGAAAGACCCCCTCCAACCATGCCCCCCCTTTTTGCAGGAATTTGGGGGTGCTTTTTTGTGTGGGGAGCAATGCTGTCTGGTGGGGGTTATGACTCCCTTCTTTTTCCAGAGGGAGGAAAATAATGTCTTATTAGCAAAATTGCCCCCGCCTTTCGATGGGGAGAAAGAGAAAGGGGGATATTAGTTCTGTTTGCCCCTCCCCTTTATTTTTGTTCCCCTTCCCCCAAAAAACAGCCAGTTTTGTTCTTTGGGCCTAGTGAGATTTCCTTCAAACCCTTCAGAACCCCCTCATATTTTTAGGGTGAGTGGGTAGATACCCCAATCAGCCCCCCAAAAGGGGAGCTTTTAAATTTTTCCTGGACTGTCAAGAAAAATATCTCCTTTCCCCCTCCCCCCCAAAGAAACTGATAAAAAATATTACCCCCTCCCCAAAATAATAATAACCCCCAGAAATTTGGAAGAAACATGTTTCCAAATACAGGCCATATGTTAGGCTTTGAGTCTCCTGGAAGCCAGGAAGGAAATAGCTTTCTTTAAAAAAATTCTATCTATCTATCTATCTATCTATCTATCTATCTATCTATCTATCTATCTATCTATCTATATCATCCATCTATCGTATCTATCATATCTATCGTATCTACCTACCTACCTACATCTATCTACCTACCTACCTATCATCTATTTAAATCTATCATCTATTGTATCAATTATCTATATCATCCATCTATCGTATCATATCTATTGTATCTACCTATCTACTTTCATCTATCATACTTATCGTATCTATCTACCTACCTACCTACATCTATCCTATCTATCTATCTATCTATCTATCTATCTATCTATCATTTTTAATTTATGTTCTCAGATAATCTGCAATTCAAGCCTGGCCGTAAATAGTAAATAAACATTAACGCATAACACTTTGGTTTTAGAAACATGCCCTGCGCTTTTCAAAGTTTTGCATTGATGTGCAAATGCTTTGCCCCAAATTAAAGTGGGAATGAAAGAAGTAGCTATATAAATCTTTTTTATTTTAAAGTAGTGTTCCTTTAGTTGGTTTATTTTCAGAATTCCCTTCTCTTCCTAAATTACTTGAGTTGGTCACTAGTGAAAGATAAATGGGATCTCGCCTTTTGCCACGTTTTTGGGAAGGCTGCGAGCAAATGCAGTGCATTTAGAGTTTGCTTAATGGGTGTTGATGGGTTTGCAAGCCGTGGTGAGGAATGTACTCAATTGTGATTTATTCAGCAGGCCATGAAGCAGCTCCAGCTATATATAGGATGAACCCTGCCAAGTCTTGTGCGGTTTTAGACCCGTGTCACAGGGATCAGTGCAACATTTTTTGGCTTTTTATTTTAACATCTGCTAGTTTTTCTGTTTGGCATAACAATTCACCTACCTGGATACAACCCAGAGTCAAGGCAATAACACAAGAAGTTGGCCAACGGAATAAAATGGAGCTCAGAGGCCTCTTTCCCTACTTGACAGATTTTCAAGACAATGCCTCCCCTTTCCAAGCTGATTTACGTACTTTTATTTGTGAGCTAGGAGATCTAATTCTGACTTGGTTAACAACAATAACTTTTATGTAGTCAAGCATGGAAAGGTGGGGGTATAAATGTGCCAAAATTCAGGAAAAGCATCTGGTGAGCGAGGCTGACATTTTCATTGTCTGGTTTTTGTTTTTGGTTTTTTTTTTGCTGGCTGTCAACAAAGCATTTCTGGTAGAGAATTACAGGATGGGAAATGTCCCAGAGGACGGGTTCTGTGCTTTTTCTGTTGGCATTTCGTGGCAAGTATTCCCTTGGAGTTTGACGTGGCTGGCACCTGGCGATAAGGAGGCAGGAAAGTTAAGGGCACAGCAGGATAAGGCCGACATGACGGGCTTGTTTTGAAGTTTCGCTTTTCTGCTCTGATCTAGAAATATGACGGCTTACTCTGGCTGAATTTGCTCCATCCGTCCAGCCATTATGGCTTTAATTCCCTCATTAAGTGGTCCTCAGCTTACAACAGTTCATTTAATGACCAGCGCTGAAAAAAGTGCCTTATGACCGTTTTTCACACTTACGACCGTGGCCATCCTCATCAAAAACCAAATACTTGGCAACTGACTCATATTTATGACAGTTGCCACGTCCCCAGGTCATATAATCCCCCTTTGCAAGCTTCATATGAGCAACGTCGACCGGGAAATCAGATTCACTTAACAATTGTGCCAAGAAAGTTTGTCAAATGGGGCAAAACTCACTTAAGAAATGTCTCACTTAGCAATGGAAATTTGGAGCTCAGTTATGGTCCTAAGTTGAGGGCTACCTCAATTTCTGCTAGCTTGAAAGAATTGAGCATCAGATCTTGGCTGTATTTCTCTGCGAGGGCTCAGTGGCTGATCACATGTTGTGAAGAGTCAAAAGATGTGTATGTCGAATGAATTTTTTCCCCGTTGTGCTTTGGTTACCAAGCACAATTTAGTGTGACCCACGCATGCCCTTTCAGTGTGTTTTATCTTGATTAAAATTCCTCTGTGCATGTGTGTGTTTATGTATATAGATATATATGGCTCTTACCTACTACACCCACAGTTTATGAGGCAGCTCATAAATTATTCTGTGCAATATTTATCTGTGCAATGTACATGTCTCTGATTAAAATTCTCAACCCATGTCCCGTGTTTGCCGAACATGAATGATGACTTAACTGCTGGCTTGCTTTAGTGGAACTTGGAGGCTTGCTTGTGATTCAGTGCATGATAAAAACCACAAGTTTCAATATTGGCAGTGTGGAGAATCAGATGAGGAGCAGGGGAAAAAACATCCTATTAAGTGAATTTATTAAAAGCAAAGATCGTCCCTCTTTTTCCTTGTTCTCTACTTATATACAGGGTAGTTCTTGACTTACGAAGACTCATTGAACCCCAAATTTCTGTTGCTGAGTTAAACAGTTGCCTGATTTTATGATCTTTCTTGCCACAATTGTAAAGTGAATTGCTGCAATTGTTAAGTAAATCTGGCTTTCTCCCATTGATTTTGAAGGTTGCAAAAGGGGACCATGTGTGATCCTGGGACACTGCAACCATTATAAATACGAGTCAGTTGCCAAGCCTCTGAATTTTGATCACGTGGCCATGGGGATGTTGCAATGGTCGTAAGTGTGAAAAATGGTCCTAGGCCGTTGTAATTTCGAATGGTCATTAAATGAACGGTGGCAAGTCGAGGTTTTGCTTGATTGCTGAAGGAAGGGGCTAATGCAATTAAGAGGAAAGAGATCTCGGTGACTTCAACACCCAGAAGTAACGGATGGGAACTTCTCAAAGAGAGATCCAACCTAGAGCTAAAGAGAAATCCCCCAGTCAGCATTGCTGAGAATTCTGGGAATTGGAGTCCACCCATCTGGAAGATGCCCGTAGTTGATAAACCCTGAAAAGTTTCCAGAAATTGTGATGTTCTAAGGAAGGAATATTTTTCTACCTAATGGACAAGAAAGCAAAATGAGGGAACATGGAAAATTGAATTGGCCTTTACCAATAGGCATAAATAGAGATTCTTGCCTCACAATCAGGAGGCTGTGAGTTCGATCCATTTCTCTCTCTCTGGGCATAATGAGAATATATCTGCTGGGGGGAAAAACTCCGCATTGGCGACAGGGAAGGGCATCTGGCCAGTAAACGCTTTGCTAGCTCCATTCACTTGCCCAGACTCCTCCCTACAAGGGATTATGGGGTCGTTAGAAGAAGATGATGATGATAAATAGAGACCGCTGTTCACCATTTAACCCAGTTCTTGAGACCTCCTGAGACTCGTGATGTCTGGTTTGGCATTGCCCAAGAAGGAGGGTGTATTTGCGAGTCTGGCTCTGAGCCTCTCGTCCTCTTAAGGCATTTGGGGCCAATGCTCCCTCTCCCGTGGTCCGAATAGTTTTGAGTTTTGCAAGATAGTCCTGTCAACCGTGCCCCAAATTTTTGCTTTTTTCTCAATCCTGCTTTGCCTTTGCCAACAGGAGGATCGTTGGCCAAATTGGCTTATTACTCCACAGTGCAACATAAAGTGGCCCGGGTGCAGTCCTTCGATCAGTCGTGCAAGGTAAGACCCCTGTTTTCCTTTACCTATTGGTAGGAATCTCAAAGCCGGCATCCTGAGAGATTTGCAGCAGGAAACGCCGGGGCTCAGGCGCCAACCAACATTTTAGGATGGCCCAGGTGTCCAAATATGAGTGGTACGGTGGCCTAGAGGTGGAGCTCCCACCTCACAATCAGGAGGGCTATGAGTTCAATCTTAAGTAGAGGCAGATATTTCTCACAATGAGAATATATCTGCTGCACAAAACTCCCCACTGGCGACAGGAAAGGCATTCGGCCAGTAAACACTCTGCTATCTCCATTCAGTTCAAAGATGAACAAAGGGGTCCAAATATGATAACAAAGGCCCCAAACCTCTGAGCTTTAAGAGTCTTCCCCTCTACCAGTTGGCTAGTTTTCAACATTCTTGTTTAAAACCCAGTGGAATCTGGGCCAGCTGGCTGGGGAATTCTGCGAGTTGGAAGTCCAGATATCGTCAAGCTGTGGGGATTGAGTGTGGAAATCACCTCGCTTTCCCACTGTGCAAGAAAGCTGGCCTAGGGATCTCTTGAACCTTTTCTGTTTTGTCGATCCCCCGAAGGATGCCGAATCCGAATCTCCCTACGAAATCACCGTCCAGGAGGAGATCACGGCCCGGCTGCATTTCATTAAATTCGAGAACACCTATATCGAAGCCTGCTTGGATTTCATCAAAGACCACCTCGTCAACACCGAAACGAAAGTGATCAAAGCCACGGGGGGTGGTGCGTACAAATTCAAGGAACTTATTGAGAAGAAGCTGGGATTAAAGTAAGTGCGAGCGCCCAGGGAGACCCCCCGGGTCTTTGTGCGATGGGTTTTTTCGAGCTTCCAGCCCGGGTGACTCCTCCGCCGGCCTTTTCACAGGTCGCTTTCCTGAGCTGGTTCCACAGCTGTTAACAGCCCTCTTGTTTTCCTCACCTGGGTTTCCTGGTAGATTAGATAAAGAAGACGTGATGACCTGTCTCATTAAGGGGTGCAATTTTGTCCTGAAGAACATCCCCCATGAGGCCTTTGTCTACCTGAAGGATGCCGACCCCGAGTTCAGGTTTCAGATGAACCATCCTCACATTTTCCCTTACTTGCTGGTTAATATTGGCTCTGGAGTTTCGATCGTCAAGGTGAGAGGACCATTGTTTTAATCGACATAACAGGTAACCCTTGACCACAGCGGAGCCCCAGACTTTTGTTGTTGAGTGAAACGTTTGTTAAAGTGAGCTTTGCCCCATTGGACGGCTTTTCCCTGCCACTGTTGTTGTTAAGCGGATCCTGGCAGCCTAGCCCGGTCGTAAAAGGGCATTGCTGGGACACTGCAACCATCGTAAGCGCGAGTCAGTTGCCAAGCGTCCAAATTTTGATCCCGAAACCGTCGGGGTGCCCCAATAGAATAAGAATAGATCCGCTTGCCCACTCAACCCCAGGCTGCTCCGCCCTTCTGGACCTAAATAGATTTAGGCAAGAATCTGCTCCTTTGATAGGTGGAAACGGAAGATAAGTTTGAGTGGATTGGCGGAAGTTCCATCGGAGGCGGGACTTTCTGGGGCCTCGGAGCATTGCTTACCAAAACCAAGGTAATATTCAGCATTTGAGTGATGGATTAGGTTAATTGCATATATATATCTCTCTCTGTGTGTGTGTGTGTGTGTGTGTAGAGGATATGTAGGAGAAACAGAGAGGATGGGGCAGAAATCTGAGCAAAAACCCGATTGCTTTCTGTGTTGCTGGGAGAATTCCACGCCTAAACCCCAAGACTTAACTTTCCAATGGTTCTCATCCTGCGTTTTAGAAAGCTAGCTCATCAGGAAAAAAAGCTCCCAGGCTAGATTTTTAGAAGCAAGGAGATTTTCTCTCTCTAAAGAGAAGGTAAGCAGTTCCAGACCACTCAGAAGTGGGGGGAGAAGGGAGAGAGAGAGAGAGAGAGTCAAGAGTCAAGAATCATAAAATGCAAGGCTTAATGATAGTCATAGGGCACAATAAGTCACATCAAGTCACACTAGGAAACAGTCAGTATAAATCGTAAGGATACAAGCGACCAAGTTACAGTCATACAGTCACAAGTGGGAGGAGATGGATGATAAGGAGTGATGAGAAGATGAACAGTAATGGTAGTGCAGACTTGGTAAATAGTTGAATAATTGATTTCACGACATAAATGAGAAAAGAAATATCCCTCCTCCACGGCCTCTTCATCTGACAAACTTTTGGGGTTTTGTCTTGTTTTTTAGAAGTTTGATGAATTGCTGCAGCTTGCTTCAAAGGGCCAACACACCAACGTCGACATGCTGGTGAAGGACATCTACGGCGGGGCGTATCAAACCCTCGGGCTTAGCGGGAACCTGATCGCCAGCAGCTTTGGAAAATCTGCCACGGTGGATAAAGGTTAGGGTTTGCCGACATTTTATTTTTTGGTCCACTCAAACCCGGGGGTTGCCTCGCCCTGCCCATTAAAATGAAGGGCCTCTGTTATTATTTTTCCATTCTCCAGGTCAGCGGCCAACTCCAAATCTCACGGCCCTTCTTTGATTCTTTCCCCCCCGAATCTCATTCCGAATAAAATCCAGCCCCCTTCCATGAATTGATTCGCATCTTTTGTGTGGTGGTGGTGGTGGTTGGGGGCTTGATCCCTTCTTCTCTTGTGCCCTTCTCAGATTTTTCTAAAGAGGACATGGCCAAAAGTTTGCTGCACATGATCAGCAACGATATCGGGCAGCTGGCTTGCCTGCACGCCAAGCTCCACAACCTGGACAAAATCTACTTTGGCGGCTTCTTCATCCGAGGTCACCCCGTCACCATGCGAACCATCACTTACAGTATTAACTTCTTCTCCAAGGTAGCGGGGAAATTAAATCGGAAATCTTCTAGCAGGCTGGCAGGCTGGGGCGGGGTGAGGGCAGAGCAAAGTGAAAATGGGAGGGTATAGTTTTGTTTTCTGTGCCTGGATGGGCGAATTGTGTGGCGTGGAAGTAGACCTCTGTAAAGATATTTAGACAAATCAAATGATGTGTGGTCCTTGGTGCTCTCTAAGCTGGTTGGTTTTTTTTCTCTTTTTGCCGACATCTCATTACCATAATAGGCAATATTATCAGTGCTAGAAGGGGGAGAGAGAGCAAACTTTTCCCTTGTATCACTGATGATGTTACCTAGTTTGGTAATGAAACGTTTGCAAGGAAACCCCCAAGTTCAGACAGCATCAAGGACCCCACAGTCCTCCTCCTCTCCACAACCTCTCTCCCTTCGAACACGGATGATATTACCTAGTTTGGTAATGAAATGTCTGCAGGAAAAAAAAAATCCAAGTTCAGAGAGCAACCCCGAGCTACAAATACTCTTCTATTGCTAAAAATAAATGTTGCTTTTTCCCTGTTGCATTAAATTTCTCCATGGGAGTGGTGCGGTGGCCTAGAGGTGGAGCTCTCGCCTCACAGTCAGGAGGCTGTGAGTTCAATCCTAGGTAGAGGCAGATCTTTCTCCCTCGGGGAACAATGGGAATATATCTGCTGGGGAAAAAACTCCACTCTGGGAACAGGAAGGGCATCCGGCCATTAAAATGCTCTGCTAGCTCCATTCAGTTGCCCAAGTTCTACCCCGCAAGGGATTATGGGGTCGTTAAACGATGATTAAATTTCTCCGTGTCAGAGGAAGAACTTAAAGATGCCTTAAAGGGAAAAACACAAAAGGATGAGTCGGGTTGCCTTAGTCATTGCTAAGAAAATGAACACCTTCGTTTTCTGGTCCTGTCCCATTTCCGTTTGCAGAGCCTTCCTTGGTTTTTTTTTTATTCTTTTACCCTTTGTACTGTCAACCCCAACAGGGTTACTCTCCTCAGGGTTTTGGTCTGAAGCAACCTCCACGCCTTTTGCTCAGCGTTGTAAATGTAGGGCAGCTACTCCTCGGGGGTTCCTGCCAACACCGTGTTTCGTATTACGGCAGGGTGAAGTCCAGGCCTTGTTTCTGAGGCATGAAGGCTACCTGGGAGCCATAGGGGCTTTCTTAAAAGGAGCAGAGCAAGACAGTAAGTACAGCCCCTCCCTCCCCTGGGCCCCCTTGCTCCCCACAAAACTGGACAAGCAACCCAAATTCTGGGATATTTGCAAGCTCCCGTTTTGATCCAGGGCCCCTGCGAGGCTTCTCCTCCGGGGTTGTGTTAAATTTCTGGTGGGAAAAGGAACCCCGTGGTTCTGTTCATTCTCTCGGTTCTGAAATCTGTTTCTGAAACAAGAATCAAGCTTTGAAGCGGGTCTGGATGTGTGACTGGGAGTCGTCTTCGTCCCATTCAATATTCTGTCTCCCTGAAAGATAAAAGAAAATTAAAAAAAAACGCTGATAACTAAAAAAAAAAAAAAAATAGAACCACCTTGGCATAGGCTGGAATATCTTATATTCCCCCCCCCCTCTCTCTTTCTCTCTTCTTCCCCTTCCTGCAAACAAGATCCCAATTTATACAGCTGGGGAGAGAATTACGCAAGCAGTTCGGGCCTCCTGAGCACGTCGCCCGACGTTTGCCCCATGCAGCGGGAACGAAGTGGCACCGTGAGTCTTCCTACCGCCTCGATCCCACTCCCCTAAATATAGCTCTTCCCCCCCACCTCCCGGTTTGGTGGTTTCTAGGCAGGATGAGCCCTGCCTAGAACAATGGGAAACGGCCGGCCAGGAGCCTCTTGCTCTTTGGACAGGAAACATCTGCCTTCTCAGCAAGACAATCTCAGAATCCTGCAGGGTTTTTTTTTTCCTACCCCGTTTCCCCGAAAATACGACCTACCCTGAAAGTAAGTCCTAGCTTGGTTTTTTTTTTTTTTACACGTGCGCCCAATATGAGCCCTAAGCAAGATCCCACCCGCTCCAGAGTGGACAGGTAAAATTTAAGCAAAGGGTGGGGATGGAGGAGGCGGAGCTACCCTACTACTTACCTTTGGACAGGTGTAGCCAGGCCTCGCACACCCCGACACCTGCCTGGCCGGCCCATTTCTTCTGCAGCCGGCAAGGCTGGCAAGGCTTCCCCGAAGGCCTCTGCAGCTGGGAAAAAAGCTCTGGATCGACCCAGAGCTCAGTTATTGGCTCCAGAGGCCTTGCTGGCTGCAGAAGAAGAAGTTCCTGAAGGCCTCCGACGGCGGAAAGGAGGCCGGGGAAAACAAGCAGAGGCCAGCCGACGTTTTATTTGTGCAAGATGATTTGCGTGGCATACAGAAGGGAGGGGCCCCCATTTGGCTTGAGATTTGGGGGAGGAAGGGAAACCAGGCACAGCTGCAAAGTTCTATTTATTTATTTATTTATTTATTTGTACCCCGCCTTTATTTCTTTTTATAAGTAACTCAAGGTGGCGAACATAACTAATCCCTCCTCTTTTCTCCTCTGGTCTCCCCACAACAACCCCCCTGTGAGGGCTGGGCCGAGGGAGAGAGTGACTGGGCCAAGGGCACCAGCTGGATTCCATACCCAAGGCGGGATTAGAACTCCCCCCCAGTCTCCTAGTGATCGGCCCAAAGGTACCCAGCCGGCTTTCAGGCCTAAGGCGGGATTAGAACTCCCAGTCCCCTGGTTTCTAGCCTGGTGCTTTAACCACTGGACTGTCTCTCTTGAACTCTTAATGCCTTTTCTGTAGAAGGGGAGCAAAGTTTGAGTCTTCCAGCTGAGAGCCAATGAAGCTTTGCAGAAGCCAATATTCATATTTTTATCCTTTCTTTTTTTTTTAACATGGACACATCTCCTGCATTGTAGTTTCCCGCCGCTGTTATAATGCCTGCAAAAGCACAGCTTCTTTTTCCCCCCATGCTCCTCTTTGGATGCGCTGATTTTGAAAGAAAGAAAGAAAGAAAGAAAGAAAGAAAGAAAGAAAGAAAGAAAGAAAGAAAGAAAGAAAGAAAGAAAGAAAGATTGATAGATGATAGATATAGATATAGATATATATGACCATCCTGCTCACGCTACATTCTCTCCTCCTCCTCCTCCTCCTCCTCCTCCTCCTCCTCCTCCTCCTCCTCCTTTTTCTTCTTCTTCCAGTTTGACATGTTGGAAATGGATCGTCTGGAGCGGATGCTGGTCAATCTGCCTTTGCTGCAGGATCCCTCCACTTACGTCGCCGACACCGTAGATTTGACCGACGACATCCTGGCCCGGCAGTATTGGCTCTCGTGCTTTGAGGAGTCTTTGGATGGGGTAAGCATCCGTTTTCGGTGAGGATGGAGGTGGGGGATGCACCCACCCCCCTGGGCCACAACAGCCCAGGAAGGAGCCGATCACAAGTGCTTGGAGCCGCCCCAAAGGTGCTTTTTTCAGGAGGCAACTGGACTTTCTGGTTTTCTTTCTTTTGATGATGTTTCTCTTCTCATCCAAGAAGCTTCCTCAGCTCCGACTGGATGATGGAGAGTGGAAAGATTTATATATTATATTTATATTCCTTGCAGACAGCTGGTCATTTGCATCCTTTTATAGGGTCTTTGAGGCCACTTGGAGGTTTACACTGTGTCCTCGGGGTTACCTGTAGTCTGCAATTTTTCCCCCTCTAGAAATCCCTTCCTACTCTCACACCATTCCAAGGGTGTTCACCCCAAATTGTGTAGCTTAAAATCTTCTCAGTCATTCAGTTCACAGTTGTCCCAAAACCATGACAGGCAGGAGAATCTCTTGAAGCATTTTAGGGGGACAATTAGGAATTAAGGAAAAGGAGATTTTTTTGGGGGGAGGGAAGGAGGGGTAACCCATTAAACTAGATGAAGAATCTGGAATTTAATACAGCCACCTGCATCAAGTTTTTCCTTCTCTCGTTCAGGTCGCTAAACGTGCCGCAGCCAGCCAACCCGATTTGGTCGATGCAGCTGAGCGAGCCGACAAATTCCGACACAAATACCGGGAGAAACTTCAAACACTCCGACAGCAGCCGTTGTAAGTTGGGGCTGGGTCTTTCTTGGGGGAGGGGGGGGGAGAAGAAAAGGACCTCAGAGGTCTTTTAGTCCAACCCCCTGCTCAAGCCAAGAGACCTTAATTAGCTTAATTAATATTAATAGCATAATTGCCAACTCCTCTCTCTGGCCGATTTGTCGACTTCTCACTGTCCATCATAATTCCTGCTTTTCTTTTACTTTAAAAAAAATATCGTACTATAATTGGCCAGATTATACTGTATTTTGCCAGTTCCTTGGTCTCTGGCCATAGTTCAGTATATTTGCAGTCTTCTGGGCCGAAAGGGGTTGGTTATTCTTGCCAGTTTTGTAGCAAAAGATCATCCTATTTAATGATTCTTTTATTTCTTTTCCATTTTCACCTATTCTGCCCTGCTGCCGGTTCAGGGGCTGTGGCCAAAGTCTTCTAGCTGGCTTTTTGTTAATTTAAAGCAAGAATGTGCCCTAACTTACGAAGAAGTAAGGCAGGCTGGTTGTGTTAATAAAAAGGAAAATAAGAGGAGCAAAATGGAAAACAAACAAACAAACTCCGATGTTTGTGATAGCATCTTTCTTCCTCTACAAATCCTGGCCAGAGCTACTGAGAGAGCAAAATTTGCTAGAAATAAGCCAGGGGTGGTTTTTAAAAGCAGAAGAATCTTCTTTTTCTATAATATAACGGACTTTATCTCTCCTCCTTTTTCCTTCTCAGCGCATACGGCACCCTAACAGTTAGAAGTTTACTGGATACAAGGGAACACTGCTTGAATGAGTTTAACTTCCCTGATCCCTACTCCAAGGTAAGGCCTCCTCTTCCTCGCTGCCCTGGAGGGCGGTCCGATCTCTTTTGAGCCCTGACTCAGTTTTGCTTCCCCTCCCCGTCTCCTTGGGGGAAGGGAAGGAGGGGAAAGAAGGAAGATAGAAAGGAAAAAGGGAGAAGGAAGGAAGGGAAGGGAGGAAGATAGGTAGATCAGGAAGGAAGGAAGGAAGAAGAGATGGGAAGGAAGAAAAAGGTGGGAAGGAAGGAAGAAAAGATAGGAAGGAGGGAGGGAGGGAGGAAGATAGATCGGAAGAAGGAAGGAAGATGGGAAAGAAGAAAAAGATAGGGAGGGAGGATAGGAGGGAGGGAGGAAGAAAGATAGAAAGGAAAAGGGAGGAAGAAGGGAGGGAGGAAGGAAGATAGGAAGATCGAAGGAAGGAAGGAAGGAAGGAAGGAAGGAAAGAAAGAAAAAGAGATGGGAAAGAAGGAAAAGATAAGGAAGGAAGGAAGGAAGGAAGGAAGGAAGGAAGGAAGGAAGGAAAGAAAAAGAGATGGGAAAGAAGGAAAGATAAGGAAGGAAGGAAGGAAGGAAGAAGAAGGAAGGAAGGAAGGAAGGAAGGAAGGAAGGAAGGAAGGAAGGAAGGAAGGGGGAAAGGGGAAGGAAGGAAGAGATGGAAAAATCCTTTTGGAAGGAAGCTGAATGAATTTATTGTCTCCTGTAGCTCAAGAGGCTCAGTTGCCACTGGGGAAGACTAACCCTCCCTCTCCCTTCTTCCCTCTCCCTCCCTCCTCCCCCCCTCTCTTTCTCTTTCTCTCTCTCTCTCTCTCAGATAAAGCAGAAGGAAAACGGCATCGCACTCCGGTGTTACCAGGGGGTGATTGAGTCCCTGGATTCCCTGGGATGGGAGGAGAGGCAGTTCGCTCTGGTGAAGGGTCTCCTGGCTGGGAACGTCTTCGACTGGGGAGCCAAAGCCGTCTCGGAGTAAGTCTCTCGGGGTTGGGCCCCAGAATTCCCTCGCCTGACGACCGCAAGGCGAGCCCAGCACTTCCGTGGCTAAGCAAAACGGTGGTTAAAATGAGCTTGGGCCCATCTTGGTGACCTTCCTAGCCACCGTCGTTAAGAGAGTCGCTGCAGTCAAGTTAGTCACTCCGTTGTTAAGCGAATCTGGCTTGTCAGAGGGTCCCAAAAGGGAAGATATTTCTTTTCAGGTAGGGAGGGGGAGGAGTAGAGCTCCTTAGCATCAGAGCGTGTTAATAATAATAATAATAACATAGGAAATACTCTAAACGCTCTGATGGTCATTCGGGGAAATCCTTTCTTAGTGACTCCCTGGAAGCCAAGAGGAACCAACGGGCCAAATGTTCAAGTTTGTAGGCTTTACGGTTCTGGAGATTTTGTGATGATGCATGAGGGGCATTTCGCTTTTATGTAGAAATCGTCCCTTGGTCACAACCCTGTGATGTGATGCCTGGTAAAAACAATTCTGGTTTGAAATCTATATGTCGTTTAGTCATGATTTAGTCATCAGAAGCATTATTCTGATCCCTTGGGAAACCCCTACAAAGCCACCCAGGAAATTCTAGTTTGTGTTTGGTTTTTTTTAAATTCCCGCAGAAGAGTAGCAGGAAATTTTGCTGTGGTACCTGGTGTTGTTTTTTTCTCACCTATATGCTGTTCTCTCTCTTTCTTTTCTTCTTCTTCTTCTTTTTTCCCTCTCTTCCTGCTTTTCCTCAACTGCCAGCGTCCTCGAAACGGAGCCCCAGTTTGGATTCGAAGAAGCCAAGGAAAAATTACAAGGTACCAGGGTGGGAGGAGAAGGGAATTTGAGAAAGAGCCTTCTTTCGATACAGGGAGTCCTCAACTTACGTCCACAATCGAGGCCCACAATTCCCACTGCCAAGCGAGACCATTGTTAAGTGGATCCTGTCTTGTTTTACGCCCTTTCTTGCCACAGGTTGTTATGGGAAATTACTCACAGTTAAGTTAGGAACCCGGTTGGTTGAGTGAATCTGGCTTCCCCGTTTTCTGATAGTTGGGATGCAAATAAATATTTTTTTTTTTTAAAAAAAAACAACTTCCAGTCCAAGCTGAAAGGCCTTCCAAAGCTCATTGTAAAAAAGTTCAAAGAGCTGTTTCAAACTTGCAAGAAGGCATTTCAAGCTTGTGAAACATTGGCTGGCCTTTCTAGAGAAGTTTGCTTGATCTCTGGATGTTGAGTAGAGGGGTAGAGTGTGTGGGGATACCCCTTTCTCAAACCGAACCTTGGAGATGTTCTGCAAAAGGTTTACTTTTCTAAAAACCCAACTCTTTCTTTAGCCGATGGATCAGGTGGCCTGACCTTCCCAGCATATTCCTTTCCAGGAAGTGCCCAGTTCCAAGTTCTTCTGACCATTGATCGTGTTCAATTTTTTTTCTGTCTGTCTGTCTGTCTGTCTCTCTTTTTCCTCCCTTCCCCTTTTCCCCCCTGGCTGATGCCCAGAGCGTCCTTGGCTTGAGGATTCGTACAGTGAATGGGTGCAACGGCTCAAGGTACACCCCATCCTCCAACCTCCATTTTGGAGATCCTATTTGGGCAGAGAGGGGAGAAGGAGGAGGCATAGAGGGAAGGATCTCGCAGGTTATACATCCTTTTGCGCAGGAGAGGAAACCCGTGGGCTAGTCCAGTGTTTCCCCAGTCTCAGCAAACTTTATTTTTAAATTTAGGTATTGATTTTTCTGTTCAATACAATACTTAGCGCTTCATAAATGTCACGTTGTCTGGGTATTTCATTTGCTTAACAATGCCAATTACGTTCTTCATCTCCACCCCTTTTCTCCAACCATTGGTAAAATAAATTCCATGTTGGATAATACTTACGTCCCCTTTCTGCTTAATTTTCAACGTCAACCTACGGCTGTCCATTTCAGTGTCAATTCATGGCTGGCTGGGGAATTCTGGGAGTTGAAGGCCCACCCACCTCCCAAAAATCTCAAAGTTGCTGAAGTTTAGAAACACTGAACTAATTTTAAACCTGCCACCAAATTCTCATCTCCTGTAAGAGTGACTTTCTGGACCGAACCAAGTTCGTTTTTTAAGAGACAAGGTTGCATTGGACTTGGCCATGGGTTATTCTCCCATTGTCTCTGCTGCCCCATTCTTGGAGTGGACACTGGGAGAGAGGGTGACAGCGTCCAAATTGGGGGCTCTTGTCTAAGAACAGAAGAGAGCGTGTCTCCCCCCCCCCCAAGGAACTCCTTGGTGAGACATCAACTCTTCCACCCTTGTCTCGCATGACAAAAAAAGACTTTCTAAAATTCAAGAATAGTCAAGAAATTCCAGGAGACTGAAATATTATTTCCCTCTCACATTTCTTTTTTTTAAATTGAGGGATGGTTGTGGGTCTCTCCCCAGATGTTGGCTTTCTCCAGCAGCATAACTTGGCTTGAAGCCGCTAGGGAATCCGTGGCCAAATAGGAGGAGCGTTGTTTTGTCTCCGGCTTATTCTGATGCGTCTCTCTTTCCTTTCGCAGGCCCCAGCTCATAAATGTGCCTTAATTTTTGCAGATAACAGTGGAATTGATGTCATCTTAGGTGTCTTCCCTTTTGTTAGGGAATTGATCTCTAGGGGCACGGAGGTCAGTAACGTCTCTGCCTTAGGGTGAAATGGCTCCGAGGGTCCGTCCTGCCCACGCTTTGTATGTCAGCTTGGCAGTTTTAAGAGGAAACAAGGGCCCCCCCAGATAAGCATTCTCCATCTTGGCACCTTGGAGGGTGGGAGGGTATGACTACAACGCCTACCCTGTTTCCCCGAAAATACGACCTACCCTGAAAGTAAGTTCTAGCTTGAATTTTACACGTGCGCCCAAAATAAGCCCTAAGTTAAGATCCCGCCCACTCCAGAGTGCACGGGGGGAAATTAAGCTAGGGTGGAGGTGGGTGGAGGGTGGCGCTACCCTACTACTTACCTTTGGACAGGTGTAGCCAGGCCTCGCACACCCCGACACTTGTCCTTGCCGGCCCATTTTTTCTGCAGCCGGCAAGTCAATCTTCCTCTGGCCCCCTTGATGGGACTTGTGGAAAGCACCCAAGATTAGAAAAAATGGAACTGCTAGTATGTTTATAGCTACTATATTTTTTAAAAAAAGGATAATATTGTTTCATCCCAGCTTAAAAAGAACTAGTGGAAATACCAGCTTGATTTTGACTTTTCAACCAGATAACTTAGTTCTGTGGAAGATGCTAGTCAGAATCACGACTTAGAAAGGGAAGAGGTTTTCTTCGGCCTCATCTCTTCCCCCTCAAAGCTCGCAGCACAAGACCCAAAACCTTGTCTCTTTTCTTTTGGGGGCCAGGGTCCCCTGCAGCTCTGCCACAACTGAAATGGGGGGGGGGGGTTTCTCCACCAGGGAGTTGGCTTTAAGAGGAGGAAGAGACAGGTAGTTAAAACCCTCAGTGATCAATTGATACCAGCCCAATATCCATTATTTGCCAGTGAGTTAACACTTAACAAGGACGTGGCCAAAAGAAAGGAACAGGCAAGGCGGTTTTCTAGTTTAATTTTCTGCCTAAATTCTTCTTGGGGTGCCAACTCTTGTCTTGTAAACTTTTTCCGGGTAGTAGTGAAGGCGTGACCTCTTTTCATTTCTGGGCCAAACCTCCCCCCCCCCCCCCCCCAACAATAATATCAGATGTATTTGGTGGTCTTGTCTCACAAGCCAAGATTAAAGAAATCCCACTGGCCTGGGAATTTAGCTTGTTCCCCAAAAACTTGTATCGGGGTTCCTCATTCTAAATATATTTCAGTTCCTATTTAAAATGGCTCAAACTTCCCTGTATGACCTACAATGACTTATCTCCAAAATGTCCTTTGCTTTCTCTCTCTCTTTCTCTCTCTTTTTCTCTCTTTCTCTCTTTCTTTCTCTTTCTTTCTCCCTCTTTTTCTTTCTCTTTCTCTCTCTCTCTCTCTCTTTCTCTCTCTCTTTTGCAATACCAGGTTATTTTGGCTTGCAATTCAGGTCCTGCTCTGAATGACGTCACGTATAACGAATCCTTGCTTGTGGCGGAAAGGATTGCGACTATGGACAGTGTAATTCGGTAAGGATTGGTGGAAACAAAGGTTGAAGGCTCGAAAGTTTTTGCCTTGGGAGGGACATTTTAAATTCACAGCCTGAGAATGCTTCAGTCTAAGGCGGTAATTTTTGACAATAAAGGGAACTGAGAAGAACTTACTAAGTCAAGTTAGGCAACTATTAAGAAGTCGCCTCCTCTTAATATTAAGGAGACACAGTGACATCGGGATGATGTCATAACACAACTCCACTGCAACTGGGAGAAATGACACATTTGCTTCCAAATCAGAAACGGATATAATAACTCTTAGTCTGAAGTCTGAGAAGGAATAAAATCTTGATTTTATGATTTACAGTGTTAAGTAATAAAGATAATAAATACACTTATTTTCATTTATTCGTGCTCACCTTCCTAGGGCTAAGTCTTAGATAACCACTGAATTAAAACAAATTATAGGACCCCTTCTATTTTAAAAATTGTTCAGTGTTTTCTCGAATGCTTCTAGCTACTCAATAAAGTTAGTGTTGACTTCTTGATCAAATAATTTATATCTTTATTTTTTACAGTGTTTCAATCTCTTTTATTTAGTTTACAAAATCAATTTGACAGCTCTGATCCCTGACTGTAATGAAAAATATTCTAGATAAGCAGGCAATGTAGCCTCACAAAGTAAAACACGAACAATTATAGTTAATGCTAACAGATCAACCTCTTTGCATGTCTTGAATTAATTTCCTGGGCTTTTCTGTGTTTTGCTTGTCTCCTTTGATGTAACCTTTAGTTAAATTCAGAGAAATGGACAAGTTGTAATTAATTTTATATGGGTGAATGATTTGAGAATGTTTTAAGTATTTATATTTCTGGGTTTTTAAGATCAAATCCTCTCCTGGGATAGAATTTCTTTCGTGGTAATTGGTGTGCAGGATTTAAGGCGGCGCTTAGATCCCAACAGAAATGTCAATGTTCATTATACACAAATAATAGATGGAGCGAAGTTTGTTAAAGGAAACCTCTGTTAGACGAAGATCAAAATGTTCAAACATAACCGACATAACCGACATGTGACGCATCCGGCCCCTGGGCCACGAGTTTGACAGCCTTGATGTAGCCGACGTGTCTCTCTCCTTCCCCCTCGTTTGCTTCCTACGGAGACCCCTCCGGTCTTTCTAGCCATCTTTGCACTCCGATGCTGCACACTTCTCCCCTGGGCTGGAGTATTGCAATTTGACCTCCTCTCTCTCTCTCTCTGTCTCTCTCTAGAACTGCCCTGAAGGAAGAGAAGCTCCTCTTGGTCCAGACCGGCTCCAGTTCGCCCTGCTTGGACCTCAGGTTTGCCATCTTGCCGGTCGTTGTAAAATAAAAACGATAAGCATAAGAGTCGGTGCCTTTTCCGTGGGTTTGAAGCCTGAATGGCTGACTTCCCCAGGCTGATCGGCTTCTGAAAGTAAGCTCAGCCCCCACCCCCCAAGCTCCTTCCTGTGGCCTTGCTGGCTGGGGGATTCTGGGAGTGCAAATACTCGTGGCCTCTCCCCCCTCTGTGTCTGGTGTGCAATGCTGTATAGTGTCGTTTTGAGGGAAGGAGTTGAAACCAATTTACGTCCGGGATGTGTGAGGGGTCAGTAGATATTTTCCCAGCCCTCTTCTGGACTCCTCCTGCAGGATATACAGGTCCTCCATGGAAGGCAGGTTGGCAATAATGGAAGATGAAGTGTTTGTACTTATATAGAAAAAAAAAACCTCTTATGAATAAAACAAACAAAAAAAAGGCAACACAATTTGAGCCCCCTGCTCCCTTTCCACAGTCGTTTAACCCCCCCCACCTTCTCGATTCCCACAGCCGCCTGGACAAGGGCCTGGCCAGCCTGGTGCGAGAGCGTAAGACCGACCTGGTGGTCATCGAAGGGATGGGCCGGGCTATCCACACCAACTACCACGCCAAGCTGAAGTGCGAGAGCCTGAAGCTGGCGGTGCTGAAGAATTCTTGGCTGGCCGACCGCCTGGGCGGGAAGATATTCAGCGTGATCTTCAAGTACGAGCTGCCTCTCAGGTCCTCCTGATGAACTCCGGGCAGAGACGAAGCGATTTGGCTTGGCCAAGGACTTGCACTAGTTACAATTTTAATTGTAAAGAATGTATTTTTATTACCACAGGGGAAAACGAGTTCTCTCTTTCTCTCTCTCACGCGCGCACACAAACACACACACACACACCCCTCTGTATTTATATTGTGCTTTGGTGACTTTAAAAGAAAGCAGCTATCACTCCCTCCACGTGCGTGCATGCGTGTCTGTGTTTCCCTGGATTTGATGCAACATTTGTTGACGGCGGAAGTTTTGATTTTTTTTTTTCCTCCTTTTTTCCCCCCCCTCCCAGGGTTGGTTTTTTTTTTTTTTTTTGGGTGCGTGTGAGATGCTTGTATTGAAATGTCCTGAAAAGCTTTTTTAAAAATCTATATATCTATATATAATCTATATTTTAGCTTAAATTTGAACTAGCCGATTACATGGCAAAAAGATCAAATAGAGATTTTGAAAAGATGAAGGAATCTTGGTTCTTTCTCTACTTTACGGGCTCGCAGGATAAAAAGGGAAAGCGGTTTGAAAAGGCGGAGTTGGGCTCGTTCTTAGAAGGACCGTATGTACTCCTGCTCCAAAAAGTTTTTAATATGAATGTTGACAAGATCAGAATCCTTTGGGACGGACGTGCATTGAAGGGAAGAGGATGCTTAGAGTGGACACACACACACACACACACACACACACGCCTCTCCTAAGAATAACCACCTTAACCACTGACTACGACAAGGGTCTTCAAACTTGGCAAGTTTAAGACTTGTGGGACTTCAACTCCCAGAATTCCTGAGCTAAACATGACTGGAGGAGGAGGGATGCTGGGAGTTGAAGTCCCACAAGTCTTCAAGCTGTCGGGTTGGAAGACCCCTGGATTAGAACTTAGGCCAAGTGGGGGCTAACCTTTTTGGACTCCTGTGCTGAAAATGGTGCGTGCGCTCGCATGCCAGCACCCAGAAGGCAGTGCGTGCAGCACCCCCATGTCCCCTGCGCACGGTGCATGCGATCCCCACCACCGCCCCCCCTTCCCTGCACTGGGCGGCTCCCTGCTGATTTTCGACCCATTTGAGGCCTTTTTCTCCCAGAGGCTCAAGGGAAGCTTCTGTAGCCTTTGGAAGCCAAAAAAACGGGCCCGTTTCGTCGCTTCTGGTATTTCTGCAGGGCCCGTTTTTCAGCCTCCCGAGGCTGCAGGGGCTTCCCTTGAGCCTCTGGGAGGAAAAGGCCTCAAATGGGCCGAAAATCAGCAGGGAGGCGCACGCATGCGCAGTGCAGGTAAGTTTGGCCATAGGTTCGCCATCACGGATTTAGGCACTTCTTCCATATATAACCTTTGACAGCTGTAGTTCACAAAGTAGCTACCGGAGGGCGCCACTTGCTTCCCCAGCACTATGAATGGTCTTAATAGTCCCTTTTCAGCCTGCAATGGCCAAAAGAGCCACCGGAGGGCGCCACTTGCTTCCCCAGCACTATGAATGGTCTTAATAGTCCCTTTTCAGCCTGCTACGCCCAAAAGAGCCACCGGAGGGCGCCACTTGCTTCCCCAGCACAATGAATGGTCTTAATAGTCCCTTTTCAGCCTGCTACGCCCAAAAGAGCCACCGGAGGGCGCCACTTGCTTCCCCAGCACAATGAATGGTCTTAATAGTCCCTTTTCAGCCTGCAATGCCCAAAAGAGCCACCGGAGGGCGCCACTTGCTTCCCCAGCACAATGAATGGTCTTAATAGTCCCTTTTCAGCCTGCTACGCCCAAAAGAGCCACCGGAGGGCGCCACTTGCTTCCCCAGCACTACGAATGGTCTTAATAGTCCCTTTTCAGCCTGCTACGCCCAAAAGAGCCACCGGAGGGCGCCACTTGCTTCCCCAGCACAATGAATGGTCTTAATAGTCCCTTTTCAGCCTGCTACGCCCAAAAGAGCCACCGGAGGGCGCCACTTGCTTCCCCAGCACTATGAATGGTCTTAATAGTCCCTTTTCAGCCTGCTACTCCCAAAAGAGCCACCGGAGGGCGCCACTTGCTTCCCCAGCACTATGAATGGTCTTAATAGTCCCTTTTCAGCCTGCTACTCCCAAAAGAGCCACCGGAGGGCGCCACTTGCTTCCCCAGCACAATGAATGGTCTTAATAGTCCCTTTTCAGCCTGCTACGCCCAAAAGAGCCACCGGAGGGCGCCACTTGCTTCCCCAGCACTATGAATGGTCTTAATGGTCCCTTTTCAGCCTGCTACTCCCAAAAGAGCCACCGGAGGGCGCCACTTGCTTCCCCAGCACTATGAATGGTCTTAATAGTCCCTTTCAGCCTGCTACGCCCAAAAGAGCCACCGGACGGCGCCCTATCAGAGATTTTTACAGAGCGAGAGTGACGTCGAGGCTGGGCGGGAGAAGGACGGCTGGGAGGGGCGGGGCCAGGCGAGACACCCACCCCGGGAGGCGTGTGACGTTGAGCTGGCCACGCCCACCCGCTCCCAGGGCCGCCCCGCCCCGCCCACCCGGTCACGTGTCGTCGTCACCAGCCACGTGCGCCTTGCGCAGGGCGGGCCCGGACTTGGGCGCAGCTGCTGCGGGCGCCTCGCGCTCCCTTCCCGGACGAGCCCGAGGACGGCGGGGCTCGGTCGGCGGGTTTGGCGGCCCCGGTTCCGGTAAGGGAGGCCTCCTTCGTCCCCCCAAACCCGCGTTGGGCCCACCGGAGCCGCTCCGGAGTGGCGCCCATTGGGAAGCTCCGGCGGGGCCGCTTAGAGGAGGGAGGCTCCCGCTTGGGCTGCCCCGCCAGGTGGGCTGAAGGGGGGAGGAGGGGGGTCCCTTAGGCTGCCCCCTCCCCATGGCTTCCTCGGGAGGGGAGGGGAGGGGAGGCGGGAGGGGCCTGGCAGCCTCCTCGTTGAGTTTAAAGCCATGGAAAAGCTCCAGCCTTCCCTGCTCGCTTTCTGCTTTCTCTGCATGGTATTCGCACTTCTTTGGGCGGGGCTGGTCCTTTTATTGATTTATTGTGTTTTATTTGGGTTGTCAATTGCTTACAAGATAATAGGTATAAAAACATAGTTATAAATACATAAAATGGGTACATATAAGAGAAATAAAAAGGGAACAATAGGACAGGGACGGGAGGCACGTTGGTGCGCTTATGGACGCCCCTTACAGACCTCTTAGGAAAGGGGTGAGGTCAATAGTAGACAGTCTAAGGTTAAAGTTTTTGGGGTTTGGAGAAGAAACTAGAGTCGGGTAGAGTATTGCAGACATTGACCACTCTATTGCTGAAGTCGTATTTCCTGCAATCGAGTTTGGTGCAATTAACCTTGAGTTTGTATCTATTGTGTGCTCTTGTGTTGTGGTTGAAGCTGAAGTATTCATTGACTGGTAGGACATTGCAATGTATGATTTTATATACTATACTTAGATTGAACCGAAGGCGGCGTAGTTCTAGATTGTCTATGCCTAAAATTTCAGGTCTGGTGGCATAAGGTATTCTGTTGCAAATACAGGAGTGGAGGATTCTCTCAATGCCCTTTTGGCTATGTGGTTACAGTGGGTTCTGGCACCTAGATCATGAGAGATGAGTCCTCCAAGGTCCTTGACATAGTGGGAGTCATCAACACGGTCTTGACTATTCAGCTTGCATTTTATTTTCTGATTTTTTTTACCAATATGTAAGACAGAGCATTTGTTTGCTGAGGTTTGAAGTTGCCACTTGTTTGCCCATTCTGACATAGTCGAGGTCTGCATAGGGTGGGTGCACATGTATGTTTCTCCTTCATTCTGGCGCTCATCAGCCATTCCCAAGGCCCTTTGGCTTCCCCCCTGCTCCTTCTCTCCCTCTTTCCCCCTCTCTGGGGTGGGCAGGTGGATAAACCCCCATAGTTCTAGGTCACCCCACTTAGATTACTAGACCATCATGAGACGATCTGCAGGTCCAGCTCTTTGGGGCAGATGGGAAGGTGGAAAACTTGGTTTGGCAGAGTGGGTCTCCCACAGAAGAATGGAGAGGCAGACCAGAGGGTTTGGGGGGAGGGTCCCAACCCCAAAAGGACCCCCCCTCCCATACGCTCAAGAAGTAACACCCTAGCCCATTTTAAGAGGGAAGAGCATGCTTCTAAATTCACCTCAGTAGATTGCAACAGCTCATCCAGAAACGTTTGGAGAGGAGCCCAATTCCCCCCTTATTTCTTGGGTGTGCGTTTTGGAGGCCTCTCCCTTTACAGGGTTGTCCCCCCCCAAATAAAATGGTGGGAGGAAATAAAAATTTTCTTCTCCATCATCCTCCATCCCCATTTGAAACACCCAGGTGCTTTGGTTTAATTATTGCTTTACTTATTATTAAACTTGTATCCTGCCCACCTTCCCATTTCCATCTCACCCCCTCCTGCACTCTGCAGACGATCCATTAATTAGCACCGATCATTAATTAGCACCCAGCTGCCTTTTTGTGTCCCCTCCTCTCCCCTTTGAGGTTGGATTGACACCCCTGTTTTTCTTCCTTCTCCAGGAGGCGAGAGGGCCGTGCCCCAACGGAGCCACCACCTTCGGAAACCGCTGCGGGCAGAGTTGCAACAGCTGGCAAGAGGAGAAGAGGACGTGGTGGAAGACTTGGATTTTTCCGATGGATGGACAGATTTTTTTGGGGGTTAACTGGACAGCTGTTGCCACTTGTGGAGGGCTGAGGAAGGGGCTGCATTGTTCCAGCTGGCCTGAAGCACCGGAGGGAAATTCCAGAAAATTTTATCCTCCAGCAGGGGAGCCTAAAAAGACCATGATGGCTACAAAAAAACCCTGCCTCTTTAGAATAATAATAATGGGGGTTCTTAAAACCATCTCAAAACAAAACCTTCTTTAAAAAATAAAAAGCCAGGCCAGCCTTCCATGCTGCCCCTTCCTCTTCGGGAGGCCAATCCCACCCACCCAGCGCTGGAGACGGAGAGATGGAAGACCAACGTGCCACCACATTTTGTGGCTTGGCTCTTTTCCTGCCAAGTGACAGTATTTACAAATTTTTGGGAATCAAACAACAGCAGGAAGAGTTGGACTGGCAGCACAATGCATGCTTTGAATCCCCCACTGCCCCCAATTCCTCTTATTTTTATCTCTGTATGGGAAGGGATCGTGTGTGTCGTTCTCGGCTTGTAAAAACAGCCTCTTGTGCATTTCTTTCGGAGGCCTGGATCGCTCTGCACCGAAACCGCAGCGGGCAAAACGGCCAGATCCCGATGGAGAAACGTTCTTCCCTGCGGCTTTTACTGCATTGTGACCCACGCACGCCTTTCTTCGCCGCCTGTGTGGTGCCCACCAGGAACTGAGACCCCCCAACACACACACACTTGTTGCTTGAGGTCACCGGACAGATCAGGTCTAAAATAAGGAGTTAGCAAGTCTTATTGTTGGTTGTGAGTGGATAAGGAGTTAGCAAGTCTTATTGTTGGTTGTGAGTGGATAAGGAGTTAGCAAGTCTTATTGTTGGTTGTGAGTGGATAAGGAGTTAGCAAGTCTTATTGTTGGTTGTGAGTGGATAAGGAGTTAGCAAGTCTTATTGTTGGTTGTGAGTGGATAAGGGAGTTAGCAAGTCTTATTGTTGGTTGTGAGTGGATAAGGAGTTAGCAAGTCTTATTGTTGGTTGTGAGTGGATAAGGAGTTAGCAAGTCTTATTGTTGGTCGTGAGTGGATAAGGAGTTAGCAAGTCTTATTGTTGGTTGTGAGTGGATAAGGAGTTAGCAAGTCTTATTGTTGGTCGTGAGTGGATAAGGAGTTAGCAAGTCTTATTGTTGGTTGTGAGTGGATAAGGAGTTAGCAAGTCTTATTGTTATTGATTGTTGTTATTGATCCCCAGCGTAGCCAGGATCTCTCTGTAATTTGCAAGTTAGGTGAAGGGAGTCTTAAGTCTTCAGGTTGGCTAACAATGTTTGGTGGCTTGTGGAGATACTCTTGAGGCCCAAGAGCCCTTAAGTGGTAAATTTGATTTAAGTGGTAAGTTTTAAGCTGTGGCTGGTAGGGTCAAGGAATCATGGCTGTTGTCAGCCTTTAGGACCACAAGTGTTTATCTGGTAGGATCGTGTAGAGCAAGTTCAGATGTTTGGACAGAGTTGAGGTGTTGGAAGAACTTAGATCAGCGTTTTTCAAACTTGAAGGTGTGTGGACTGCAAATCCCAGAATTCCCCAGCCAATCGGTTTGGGGAATCTTGGGTGTTGATATCCACACATCTTGCTAAGGGTGGGAAACCCTGATCTAAGAGGGTCATCTATACCTCCCCCCAAGTAGGTCTGGACTTGCTTTCAGAAAGCCAATTGGCCTTTAGAAGGGTGTGGACTTCAACTCTCAGAATTATGGGAATTGGAGTCCTCCAGAGTGGAAGGCACTAGATAGCTCCCATTCAACTCCCATTTAAAACAGTTAAGAGTTTTGGGAGCTGTAGTCCATCCATTGAAAGATGCAACTTTCAAAGGGAGGGATTTTAGCTCCCAGAATCCTTAGCAGTGGTGGCTAGAGAAGCTTGAGATGTCCCCTTTCTCCCCAAGACACCAGATAGCTGCAATTCAGTTCCCAGCGTTCTCCATCCTGTGGATTGGAGACTTCTGGAAACTGAAGTTCTTTGGAGACCAGAGAGCTCCATGCCTTCACTTGGTGGTGGCCCCCAATTCTTCTCAGGTCTGTGTTCAGAAATCTGGGACTTGGGACAAGTGCCAGGCTCTGCAGGTGTTGGGTCTCCAGTTCTTCTGGCTTCTGTGTTGAGTTCTTCACACAGAGGGCAGAATCCTATCTCCATAGGATGCCCTAGAGCAGAGGTCCCCAACCTTGGCCACTCTAAGACTTGTGGACTTCAACTCCCAGAATTCCTCAGCCAGCAAAGCTTGGCTCAGAATTCCTGAGCTAACATGAATTCTGGGAGTTGAAGTTCACAAGTCTTAAAGCTGTCAAGTTTGAAGAGCCCCGATATAGAGGATAGAGAGATGATATAGATGATTGATAGGTGATAGAGATAGATCAAGGGTCTTCAAACTTGGCAAGTTTAAGACTTGTGGACTTCAACCCCCAGATTTCCTGAGTTAACACAACTGGAGGAGGAATTCTGGGAGTTGAAGTCCACAAGTCTTAAAGCTGTCAAGTTTGAAGACCCCCATTTTAGGGTCTCCAGTGGTTCTTGGCCTTGGCAAACTTAGGTGGGTGGACTTCAGCTCTAGTTAGAAGTCTGCACAACTTAAACTTGTCAAAGTTGAAAACTTTTTATGTGTAAGATCTTGTGCTTCATTGGGTGTCATGCATGCTCCCTCCCCCAATCTTCCCAGCACCTAGGCAGGTGAGCCAGAAAAATCCAGGTGTGTCTTGAGGCAAGTCTGCAGTTCCTCCCCTTGTTCTAAGCAGGTGTGCACAATTTATTCCAAATCTTGGAGTTAATTTCAAATAATGCACATTTGTGCATGCCTGCTTATAGCAATGGGTGCACAGAGAAAATCTCTCTGCATGGTGGGTCACCCTCAGGAGGGGGGAGAAAGGCTGGGAGCCAGCCATGGCATCAGGGAGGCTGGCAGGGAGGCCCTAGGAAGGCCTGGGGCATCCAAGCCCCCCCAGGGCAGCCCTGGGCACCCCCAGAGCCTCTCTTGCCAGCTTCCCTTGTGCCACGGTTGAAGCTGAGGGTTGGTGGGGACTGGGGGAGGCCGAGAGATGGGGCTGGGGTGCAGGTGGGCTGGGCAGAGAGCGGCTGCCCAATGTCCTTGGCTCAGAGGGTGGCAGTTTGGCCACTCCAAGCCAAGGGACACTGGGTGACCGTTCTCTGACCCATCACACCCACCCCATGTCCCATGGGCCTCCTCAGCCCCCATCAATGCCTTTGGCTTCAATCCTGGCCTAAAAGGGGCCTGGGGGGGGGTCCTGGGAGGAGGGGGAGCATATAACCCTCCTCTTCCCAGGACCTCCCTCCCCTGGGCCCCCTTCAAGCCAGGACTGAAGCCAAAGGCGGGGGGCAAGGGGGGGGTGGAAGGGGGGGGGAGGCAGGTGGGTGGGCTGGGGATCAGAGGGTGGGTGTATTGCTTGTTTTTTGAACTTTAATAAAGTTTGTCTCTTCTGCCATCATGGGTGTGTTTCTTTCCCCACCTACACCCCTCCCCCCCCCCTCCCCCATTTCCCTCCCTCCTCTGGCCCCTCCCATCTATGACCCCAAGGGGGGCAGGGAGGGGCAGACCCTGGGTGCCCCCCAGGTCTACTGGGCTGAGAGGCCCCTCCCCATCTTCCCAGGGCTTTTCCTCTTCTTCTCCCCCCAGGAGGGTTGCTGGAGGAGGTGGGCAAGGCAGGCCCTGGAAGGACGCCAGAGGCAGGCTGGGGAGGGGCTCCTTGCCCACCTCCTCTCCTCTTCCCAGCCCCTTGGTGCCATGCTGGCAGAGACTCAGCAGGGAAAGGGAGGCCCAGAGAGGGGGGGATTGGCAGGCTCTCCCCGGCTTTTCAAGGGAGGCCTTTGCCCCTGGCCTGCCAATGTCCCCACCCTCCAGCCCAGGACCTCCCATTCCCCCCATTGCCTGGCACCAGGGGAGCTGGGAAGGGAAGAGGAGGGGCGTTGCCAAGGAGCCCCTCCCCAGCCAGCCTCTAGCATCCTCCCAAGTGCCTTCCTCTCCCCACCTCCACTTAGCCCCCAGCAGCCCTCCTGGGGCAGAATAGGGAGGAGGAAGAGGTGATGGCCCTGGGAAGATGGCAGGGGCCACCCCAACCCTGCAGACCTGGAAGGGGGGCACCCAGGGCCTGCCCCTCCCTACCTCGGTCCCCCCCTTGAGGCCAAAGATGGGGGGGGGCCAAGAGGAGGGAGGGAAATGCAGGCGCTGGGAAGATGGGGGCTGCAGGCAGGCCAGCTCTTGGGGGGCTCTTGCCAACCCACTCTGGCTAAGGCCTGCCTGCCCCCCCATCTTCCCAGCACCTGTGCCCTCCACTTACCTGTTCTTACCTGTTCTCACCTGTCCTCGTTGTCCTCCTTGCCATCTGGTGGTTCCCACAACTGGTCGCACTTTTATTTCATACTTACCCCTTTGCTGGCTGATGAGGCCAGGATTTCATCTAATAAGCTGGGCTGTTTACCCACCAATACTTTAATGTCTCCCCACCCACCCAAAAAAGGAATTGTAAGTTCTGAAGGACTCACCCAGACCCCCCTACCTGTTTTACAAAGGGAGTGAATTCTCTTTGGTTTTTTATTTCAACTGCTTTGCTGGAAAGCCTTCAAGTGGATGGGAAGCTTTTAACAAGAAGCTAGGATACCAACTGAGCTATCTTGGATTAATGCACCAGGGGAGGGAAGAAACACAGACACAGCAGGGGTGTCTTCAAAATTTGGCCCCTGCATTCTTTCCCCCCATCCCAAATTGGGCAAACACACACAGACACACATTGGTTGAAAGCTGGCAAGGGCTCCATGTTGGTTGCCTGGGTGTGGAAATGTGCAATTCTGTATCCTCACCCAGGCTGCCCTGCCTTAAAAGAAAACACTGCATCCTTTGGACACAAAAGCCAATTAAAACAGAGCATATCTGTGTTTTGTATGCACACCCACACACACCCACAGGAGAAATAGGTCAGGGTTGAACTGTGGGGTCTTTGGTGGTCTCCAAACTTGGGTTTTCTGGCAGGCGTTTCATCACCCAGCTTGGTAACGTCATCAGTGCCCTGATCATCCCATCCTCACTGCACTGATGATGTTACCTAATTGGATAATGAGACGTCTGCAAGAAAACCAAGCTCAGAGAGCACCAAGGACCCCCCCCACACACAGACTTCCAGAAGGGAAGCAATGGGTTACCCCCACTCCCCCAAGCACAATATCCTTCCTGCTTCCTTCCTGCCTCCTTCCCAACAATTCCCAGGCAGCCAAACCCGCGGCTGATGGGCCTCCCTGCAGCCTCTAAGCTGCAATAGCACTTAAAAAGACTTCTATGCCGCTTCACAGGGCTTTTACGGCCGTCTCTAATTGATTTACACAGTCAGCAAAGCATTGCACCCCCCAAACAATCCGGGTCCTCGTTTTACCGACCTCGGAAGGACGGGAGTCCCGAGTCAACCAAATGCCCAGATGGAAACAAACGAGCGAGCGAGCAAACCAACCAACGATGCCCATCAAAGAGACACACACAGGAAGTCAAAGGAGAGAAATAAAAAAAGATAAGAAGATAGCCCCACACAGACAGGCTGTGCTCTACCATCCAAATAAAAATAATAAAAATTAAAAAAAGGACATGGAGTTTGCACACTGGATCACTTTGTCGGTCTCAAAAGCTGCTAGCTATGCATAGACCTCCCCCCACAAGAAAAGAACACTGTACCGGTTCCAGCCAGGGAGGTGTTTCCCCCTGCAAAAAAGGAAGAGGGAGTGGGGGGGTCCTTGCCCCTCCATGGCCGGTTTGCAGAGCCGTTTCTCCTTCCCCAAGTGTGTCTTCCTAATAAATAAATTTAAAAAAAACAAAACCCATCCCGCCGAGTCTTTATTTCCTCCCCCCAATACGAATATTTTAGCAGATTTCCACAGGCCTCTTTGGGGAGGGAACTTCCTTCTTCAGTGAGATGTCCGACGGCGGAGAATCCAGGCGTTACGAAGGGGGCTTGGGGGCATCGCCCAGGGCCTCCAAGAGAGAGAGGTCCCATTTTCCTGCTTGGGGGAGACCCGGCTGGGGAGAAGCTTCCCTCCGTAGGGGGACGAGCCGCTGGGAAACTGGCTGTATGCAACACCCGGCCCACCTCTTGGCTACCTGGAGGAAAAAACAGCAAGGAAAGCAAATGAAGCACCTGGGAGGATTTGAGCACAGGGCCGGGGATTTGGGAAACCGAGAGCCGAACCAAGCGGAGGGTGCAAACCATTTCAAAAAGAAAAGCTGAAATGCAACCTTTCTTCCAGAGCACAGAGGAGTTAACAGCCCTGGCACTAAGGAGGAGCCCACGTGGTATGTGCCACGGGCTTTAAAGCCTTACGCGTGGCCCCTGCAGGACGGGAAGCTTGATGGGAAGAAGAGGGAGGAGCAAACCTTAAGGGACTCAACCTCCAAGTGGAGAATGAAAGAAGGTATCGATAGGACGTCGATAGAGCTGAAGAAGCTTCTTGGATGGGAAGTGAAACATCTTCAAAGAAACCCCAGGAAAGTCCAGTTCTCCCTTGGAAAAGCAACTTTGGGATATCGATAAGAATATTTGTAGCTCAGGGCTGAACTATGAGGTCCTTGGGGCTCTCCAAGCTGGGTGGTTTCCTTGTAGACGTTTCAAAACCAAACAAGTAATATCATCAGTGTTGGAAGGAAAGGAGGTTTGTGGAAAGGAGGAGGAAGAGGAGGAGGAGGAGGAGAGGAGGAAGAGGGGGAGGAGAAAGAAGAGGAGGAAGATTGTGGGGTCCTTGATGCTCTCTGAGCTTGGTGGTTTTCTTGCAGACCTTTCATGACCCAACTAGAGAACATCATCAGCACACTGAATGAAGTTATCTGCTTGGGTCACAAAACATCTGCAAGAAAACTGCCAGGCTCGCAAATCAAATTTTGCACAGTGGTGTGTCTAAGCAACTAAACCGAAGGTTGCAATGTGGAAATTCAACGTGTGTGTGTGTGTGTGTGTCTTTGAAAAGAGGCCCAAAGTCTGGGCTGCAGAGCCAGGCATGCCTCTTGGGCCAAAAGGAGAATCTCCAGAAATTTGGCACTCGGAAGGATCACATGGCCACAGCCATCGCTCTTCACCCCAAATTACCGAAGCATCATTTTGTGTTCCCGCCTGAGTCCTGCTGTGCCTTCTTGTGTCTTATACCTGAACAGGTGAAGGGGCCCTGGGAACTGCCACCCTTCAACGCTTGTAGGTGAAGGGGGGGCTTCCAGGTCACATCGTACTGCCTACACCTCAAATGGTGCATTTTTCTGGCCCTCTAAATGGTCGCAAACCACACATAGAGCAGTAAAAATTGTTTACCAATGCAGACCCCCCTTTTTCTCCTGCCCACCCAATTCCCCCCCCCCCAATCCTACACATTTGTTTTATTATGTTAAACCGATAAGGGCAGCACTATTACTTCCCCCCCAACCTGGGCTCTTTACCAGGGATCTCATAAAAGGGTTCTTTGGGCCATGGTTCCCTGGGGAACAATTTGTGCTGGAAATAACCCTGATTCAGAGAAAGGAGGGAGAACCAGTGCAATCCTGTGATCTACAGGATCTAAAACAGGCCGAGAAGGGAATCTCTGTCTGGTTTTGTTGAGGGGTGGAGAGGGACACGCAAAGGGATGGAGTGAGGGGGGAAGCTGGAAGAAATTTGGAAGCCAGAGCATTTAAAAAGAGAAATCAAGAGGTCAAAAAACCCAGGAAGCCCTTTTTTTGGCATGCAGAGATTGGCTCAAAGCACCTGCAGAGGTGGGTTTTAACAGCACACAAGGAGAAATTGGGATTGTGGGGCAAAGGCCTTGAAGATTTGGGGGGGTGGCACCCTGAGAAATTCAGTCTTAAGGGAGGCCCTTAAGAGGTTTAAACTCAGACCAGACCAGACTACACCCCACCCTACCCCAAGAATAAGAATAGAACTAGAATAGAATTAGAATAGAACAGAACAGAATTCAGGAATAGAACAGAATAAACTAGAATATAGGAATAAGAATAGAATAGAGCACAAGAGAATAAGGGCCCTTAATGCACTTGCCATGAAAAACTTCCATTTCTTGCCTTTCTTCGATGACCCAAGGACGTCAATCATGGTTTCCTTCCCTTGTGTGTTTCCACCCCCCATTTCTAGTATTTTTATTTCCCTCCACCACCACCCCATTTTTTAAAGGCTGCCCTGTGCATGCAAGCTGTTCACTTACCTCTATTTGGCCCCGAAGCCCTGGAAGAATATTAATTCAGTAGCGGGTTCTGGCCCAGTTCATTGCAGCTTTGCACCCCGCCCCAAAAAATAAAATGGCAATTTCGACTTGATAGTCGCACCTGCAAAAGAAAAAAAGAAAAGAAACTCGTGCCCAGGGGCGGCAGAAGCGGCTCTGGCTCAAGCAAAAGAAGTATCGCTTTGCAAATGTGGAGCCTCGCCTCTAAAAATGCTTTTTTCCCCTTTTTTTTGCCCTTAAAAGTGGATTATTAGCGAAGCCAGGCAATCTCCCAGCTGCTGCCTTTCCCCCTAATAGGACTTTTGTCGACGCTCTAGGCTGCTGGAGAGAAAGGCCCCTTACAAGGAGGTGTCTATCCTATTGCCTGCCCCGCTCCAATACACTTTTAGCTGGACCGTTTTCAAACCTGATATTTCTCTCTCGCGTGATGATGGTTTCCCTTCCCCTCTTCCCCGGGCCCGGCAATTGGATATTTTCCCTGCCCCAACCGGTTGTCCCTTGCAGGCAGTCAGCCGGCCGCCTCAATTCGGTTCTATTGGAAAAGATAGGGCGATTGCAAGGGGGCCTAAAGTCGGGAGACGTCGCGCCTTGATTATAAACCGCCTTTTAAAGGGACAGCCGGAGCTTTTGTCGAAGGGACTCGGGGAATATATCTTACTCTGCGTCCCCCATCACTCTAGGGGGGAAAACGGGGTGAAAATAGACCTCAAATTACGTGAAAACCGCGGTTTTGTAAGTCTATGGGAAATTGCATTGACAATAATAGCCCGCCATCTCGTGGCCATTTTGCGTGATGGCAGGTGGAGAAAAAAACTTAATAATAATAGCCCGCCATCTCGTGGCCATTTTGCGCATGGCTGGTGGAGGAAAGAAGTTAATAATAATAGCCCGCCATCTCGTGGCCATTTTGCGCATGGCTGGTGGAGGAAAGAACTTAATATTAATAGCTCGCCATCTCGTGGCCATTTTGCGCATGGCTGGTGGAGGAAAGAAGTTAATAATAATAGCCCGCCATCTCGTGGCCATTTTGCGTCATGGCAGGTGGAGGAAAGAACTTAATAATAATAGCCCGCCATCTCGTGGCCATTTTGCGTCATGGCAGGTGGAGAAAAAACTTAATAATAATAGCCCGCCATCTCGTGGCCATTTTGCGTCATGGCAGGTGGAGGAAAGAACTTAATAATAATAGCCCGCCATCTCGTGGCCATTTTGCGTCATGGCAGGTGGAGGAAAGAACTTAATAATAATAGCCTGCCATCTCGTGGCCATTTTGCGTCATTGCAGGGAGAGGAAAGAAATTGCACATTAACAATAGCCCGCCATCTCGTGGCCATTTTGCGTCATGGCGGGTGGAGGAAAGAACTTAATAATAATAGCCCGCCATCTCGTGGCCATTTTGCGTCATGGCAGGTGGAGAAAAGAACTTAATAATAGCCCGCCATCTCGTGGCCATTTTGCGCATGGCAGGTGGAGGAAAGAACTTAATAATAATAGCTCACCATCTCGTGGCCATTTTGCGCATGGCAGGTGGAGGAAAGAAATTGTACAGCAATAACAGCCTGCCACCTGGTGGAGGTTTTTCGTTATGGCAGGCGCAGGGAAGGAATCGCGAAAGTTAATATAAATAAAAATAATCAGGTTACAGACCTGGCGAAATCCGATGAGGGGTCTTACTCTGAGTCCCCCGTCACTCTAGAGAGGAAAACGGGGTGAAAATAGACCTCAAATTACATGAAAACCGCGGTTTTCAAAGTCTATGGGAAATTGCATTAACAATAATAGCCTGCCATCTCGTGGCATTAACAATAATCTCGTGGCCATTTTGCGTCATGGCGGGTGGAGGAAAGAAATTGCACGTTAACAATAGCCCGCCATCTCGTGGCCATTTTGCGTCATTGCAGGGGGAGGAAAGAAATTGCACATTAACAATGATAGCCTGTCATCTCGTGGCCATTTTGCCAATAAGCAAATAACAGGTTATAGTTACATAAATAACCAGTTCCTAAATTAACCATTTAGATGGCAGATTTTTAAATGTGTTTGTGTATTATATATACCTTGGGATGACAGACCATTCCCAATGTTTGAATCTGCAGTTCCCATATTCATCACTGGAGGGCAGGTTTTTCAGTGTGCACAATATATATGCTGCATTACTAAAATTAGCCACTGGAGGGCAGACTTTTCTCACCTATCATCTATCTAATCTATCATCTTTATTGTGTATATCTATTGTGGTTATCTATCTTTTACCTATCTTTATTATGTATCTATTATATCGATCTATGGTTATCTATCTATCTATCTATCTATCTATCTATCTATCTTATCTATCTTATCTATCCTATCTCTAATAATTAGATAGATGAATAAAGATAGATTCTAATTTATCCATCTTTCTATCACCTATGTATCTCTCTCTGTGTGTATCTATCTATCTATCTATCTATCTATCTATCTATCTATCTATCTATCTATCTATCTATCTATCTTATCTGCACCTCCTTAATGGCTAAGCCGTACTTCCCCGCATAATTTTGTGGACCAGAGCAGAAGCCTTCCTGGCTAGCACCTGAGTCCCAGGGAAACGGACTTTTAGCCAGCAGGATGAGCCAAGGATACTGGCCCCTTCCTTGTCCAATGTCAGTTGAAAAAGAGCGGGAGAGTTTACTCACTTCTCGGGGAAAGTCGGCTTGTGAGGACATCCATCTCTGATTCGCCCTTGCAAGGGCTTTGCGTGTGGACGATGAATTAAAAAGCAGGAGAGTCCATTCTCTCTTCCCAGATCAACCTACTTGCATCCACTAATCGCTTTCTCCCTGGACCATCATAGACCAGGCTGTTCTGCTACTACGGGTGTCACAACAGATGAGCTTTCCACGGTCCAAAATTCCCCCTTACCCCCCCCTCGCCCCACCAAAATTGAAAGGGTCTTTAAAAATTAAACAGTCATGGGCCGTGCGGCTGAAGAGTTGGCGAGTAAGTTGCAGGTATAAAAAAAAAATAGACCCATTTTGTCACCACATTCTTTTATTTAGTCGTCGTGTAACTTCCTAGGTGCCCCACTGACCCTGTGCTGTGCTTGCCAACGTGTCTTCTTTTCGCTGCTCCCACCTCGCAGGGAGGGCTTTTCTTTCCATCCATTCGCCTTGGAAGGTGGGGAGGGGAGATTGTAGGGATCCTTCCTTGGAACTTTGAAAAGGAAAAATGGGAAGAAGGGCAGCCCCTTTTAAGGGGAGGGGGGGTCCATTCACCACCACCCCTTGTGAGACTCACCCAGGAGTCTCCAAATTCTGAATCATCTCTACCCCTTGTCGGTCTTCTGCTGTTAGCAAAGGGTAGGAGGCGCGCGGGTAAATTTCTGTTAGTTGTTAAAATCTTGGGCCGAGAAAAAGTGTCCCGCCCTCACCAGTTTAGCAAGTTTTTATGTTTTCGCTGAATTTCAAGGAACCGTCTGGAAAGTTCACCGTCCCATCCCGGGCACACTGCCTCTCTCCATCTGTTTTTCGGAGGCTCGTGAGGACTAGAAACTTGTCCCTTGCAGGATCACAAAGCTCCGTTTTGACTCTCGCTGGGCGCCCCCCTCCTTCTCTCGATTCCTACGTACGGAGACCCGCTCTGCCTTCTCTCTACGTGGGGCAGGGAGCCGTGCCAGGCCCGCCAAAACCAGTCAGTCCACAACGCTACTGAGATGGGAATGTTAGATAATGTTAAAAAGACGCCCAAACCGGGGTTAGCTGACAATCCAGTTGTCTAACGAGAGAAAGGGCTCTAGCATCCAGAAACTATGCTAGGTGTTTTTTTTGTCCAGATGTGCTCTACTTTGGCCCCCCCAAAAAAACTCTGCTAAGTGTTATAAAAAAATTATTACGGTGGGGTGGGGGATACCCTAAGTGTGCTTTTACACAATGCATAGGAGGAAAGGGGGGGAAAGGAAGGATACAGGGGAGAAGAAAAAAACAGTTCATTGAAAATTTGGCCGCGGATTCCTGCCCTCTTTCTTCACGCCTTGGATTTTTCTGCGTTTTCCTGCCTCTTGTTTTCTCGTGTGTGGAACCGCTGGCTCAGCTCCTTGGTGAACACGGAGCAGCAAGATTTCTGAGGTCGACAAAAGAAAGGGGAAAGAAATGGGGGGGAAAGGGGGTTAAAAGGTTATTTTTCCAAAAAAAAAAAAAAAAAAACCTTTTAAAAAACATATAACTTTTGGCAGCCTCTGAGAATGTCCCTTTCCTTCTGCAACAGGGCTGCAAAGCCCATCAAAATTTAAATTTAATTGGAATTGGGTTTGGCCAGTTTAGAGAAAAGAAGGACTGGGGTGGGGGGGACATGATTAAAAATGACCCTTTATGAGAATATGTGAGAGATTCAGACAAGAGTAAGTGGCCAGATCAGCAGCGTTATTTAAGAACTAAGGAATAGCGCTGGGAAGGCTGATGGAAGCTGCGCTTTGGTGCTGCCCATTTACAGCTTACAACATTTACAGCTTTGGTGCTGCCCATTTACAGCTTACAACATTTAGTGGTCATTCAAAGTTACAACGGCACTGAAAAAAACCCACTTAGGTCCGTTTTTCTCACTTGCGGCCATCATAACATCCCCATGTTGATCATGTGATCAAACACTTGCCAACTGGCATGTACTCTTGACAGTTGAAGTGTCCCGGGGTCACATTATCCCCTTTTGTGACAAGCCAAGTCAATGGGGAAGCCAGATTCACTTCACCAGCCATGTTTACTAACTTTAACAACCGGGGCGAAAAAAGGTCGTAAAACAGAGCCAAATCCACGTATAACTGTCTCACTCAGCAACAGTAACGTTGGCTCAATTGTGGCCCTAAGTTGAGGACTACCTATGTGTTATTAAAATGCTTGGATTTGGGCATTCTCCATTGCATACCGCCCCCTATCCATGTGTGCTGGCGTGGGAGAAACTAAAGGCAGCTCACCTTCTCCTGTTCGGCCGTGTGACGGCTTTGCTTGGACAGTTCGATCATGGCCACCAGCATTCCCAAGATGAGACCCAGTGCCAGCAGGAGGAAAATCCCCCCCAGAGTTTGGGGCTTCAGGGGACTCCATTTGTCGTGGTCTTCATGAGAACAGCTGCTCTCCCACCATTTGCTGCGGAGATAGTCCAGCTCTCCGGATTCACCAAGTTTCAGGATGGCCACGGAGAGTTTGTTGGTCCAGGGGGATCCTAAGAGAGAGAGAGAGAGAGAGAGAGAGAGAGCGGGGAGGGGGGGACAATTTAATGGGTCTTGTTTTTTTGGTTGAACTTCAGGATAGACTGTGATGACCCAGGATGGGATACAAAAGCAACAAAGTCACAAAAACAGGTGAAGTCCCTTTAATTCCTTCAACTTGGCTTCAAAGGTCCAATTATTATCATTGACTGGAGACAAAAAACTCCCCCACAAACAGTTGCGAAAAGGAAGAAATTCCGTTCCAACTCAAAATGTATATAAATTATAAATAGAAAAAAACAACACAAACCACACTGAAGCAATTAATAAGACAAGGCAGGATAAGGGCTTGAAGATGTCCACAGATATCAAAATACACACCCTGGGAAGGACGCCAGAACTCAGATAAGAACTGATAAACTAGAAATATTTTCACGCTTTGCTTCCAGCACTGGACCATGTGCGGTTTGTCCTTTTAAACAGTCCTTCCAGCTGCAGCCCATGAAGGGGATCAGGGCCCTTTCCTCCCCATAGACCATGCCATTCACATTTCTCCCTTATCCGCTCCTCCCTGCATGCCCTAGGATGAAGAGGGGATGGGCCTGGGTCTTCCTCTGAATGCCCAGCCGGCCTGTGCCCTTCCCCAGTTTCCTCCACAACCTCTGGAGCCACACTTCCATTCCCTGTCAGCTGTTCCTCCACTCCCTCGGAGTCAGACTCCAACAGGAGCATGACATAGAACTTCTGGAGATGATGGTGGGAGACCCTGGATTATGCATGCATTCACACAATGTGTCTACTACAGTGTTTCTCAACCTTGGAAAACGTTAAGATGGGTGTGATGATCTGGGGCATGGCACAGAGGTAACACAAGCAGCTGGCAGTTCAAACCACCCCTTTATTGCTCCAAATGTACCCCAAAGCTCCCACATTTCTGGCAAGTCCCAGAGCAAAGTGATCTCTCTCACACACACACACACCTTTTGGGGTCGCGATGCCAAAACCTCGGGGGCCCAGAACCTCCGGGGACCGCATTAAGTTGCAGTGCCGGGCCACGGCCAGATCTTGCGAAATGGATTCTCCGATGAAGGCGTAATTGGAATCCAGCACTCGCTGAATGGCTTCCTGGTAGTTCGCGGTCAGAACGGAGTCCTTCTTCATCATGGATTCGTAGACCAGTTGCTGGACGGGACTTTTGGAATTCTGTGGGCACAAGCAGAAAAGGGGCTGTCTGTCTGTCTGTCTGTCTGTCTGTCTATCTATCTATCTATCTATCTATCTATCTATCTATCTATCTATCTATCTATCTATCTATCTATCTATCTATCTATCTATCTATCTATCTATCTATCTATCTATCTATCTATGTCTCTTTTTTCTTTCTCTTTTCTCTCTTTATCGCTCCCTCTTTTCTCTCTCTTTTCTCTCTTTTTCACTCTCTACTTTCTCATTCTGTTTTCTCTCTCTCTTTTCTCTTTCTTCACTCTCTCTCTCTTTTCTCTTTTTTCTCTTTCTCGCTCTCTACTTTCTCTCTTTCTCTCTCTCTCCCTGGTGGCGCCTTTTCTACACCAAACCTATAATCACTGGGATAGGTGGGTGAGTGGGGGGGGGGGTATTGTTTTTTTTTTAAATTTGCATTTATTAATGGGTTTTTTTCCCCTTAATTCTCTACTGAGCTGAGAGCGAGTGGGCTATATACATTTTCTACGTAAATCAACCACGAGTGATTTAATCTGCCCTGCAGCTCAACTCCCAGAATTCCCTCGGAGCCACCACGCTGGCTGGGGAATTCTGGGGTGCTCAATGCAGGAGAAGGCAGCTGTGGCCTTGGGACAAATCCCAAGGGTGCTTGTCATGCTCCCATGGGGTCCCTGTTCCTTTAGGTGGGCTTAAAGAGGATCGGTGTGAACCCCACGGCCGAAAGAGGAGAGACCCCAGTTCAAATTCTGGGCGCAAGCGGATCCAGCTGGCTCACCTTGAAATATTGGAGCGTGGAGGAGCCTCCCATGGTCCCAAACTCCAGCTTCCTTTGCTTCACCAGGTCCTCGAAGTCCTGGATGGAGATGTGGTCCGTGGCCGACTCCAAAGCGAAGCTGAAGCTGGCGATGTAGGCCGCCAGCACCACGATGCCAAACAGCCACCAGATGGCAGAGATGACCCGTACGGAAAGCGACCTGGGCTGAGGAATGGTGCCTGCGCGGGAGGAGGGAGAGAGAGAGAGAGAGAGGAATTCAGAGCCATTTTGGGTGCCTGGGAAAAAAAAAAAAAAAGCCAAAGTGGCCGAGACATTAGGAACTAACTTCAGGCTGCAGAGATAAGGGTCACAGCTGGGTTGTTTTCCTGCAGACGTTTCAGGACCCAACTAGGTAACATCATCAGTGGTAGTGATGATGTTACCTAATTTGGGGTCATGAAAGGTTTGCAAGAAAACCCACCAAGCTAAGAGATCACCAGGGACCCCACAGTTCTCCTCCTCTTCCTCCCCTTTTCTGAAAAAGAGCATGGGTCACTTTCCCCCAGTGCTTTTCCAATTAACTCGGAACGGTCACTGAATGAACTCTTGTAAGTTGAGGACTACTTTTGGGGGGTGACTCTTTCCTCAAACTTTGCACCCAAAATACAGAAAATTGTCCAACTCCACCGAGAGTCCCACGTGAATCCTTTGCTGCTTCGATAAGAGAGGGGAAAAAAAACATTCGCCGCCATTTGTACGAACTGTCGCAATTAGTTTGATTGATTGATTGATTTTCTCCCATCCCATCATATCCCCCCAAGACCTCACACAACTAGCAGGGCCTTAAAAGGTTCCCACAAGACCCACAAGGCACAACTCCTGGTTGCTTCCCCCTCTTTGGGATCTCCTAGTGGTCTCCTTTTCCAGGTCCAAAAACAGCTCTGGTTAGTTTTTTTGGAGGTCAGCTGAGGCTGGCTAGCCAGCTGCCCTCGATTGGGCCAAAATGAGCAATAATTCAGATATTGGCCAGTCACGGTCTCCAATTTGGGGGCCTACCTTGCAGGGTGAGCGCTCCGGCACCAAACCAGAGGCTGTTCAGGAAGGTGAAGTTATTCTCTTGGTTTCCATTCCATTCCGAAGGGCTCATTCTACAAAGAAACACAGCAAAGACCTTCATGCTTTCTGCTGGAAGCAGGCGGTTATAGCTCTGGGGTCCCCCAAGCTGAGCCCTTTGTACATGCTCAGGAAAACAGTTTAGACCGAGGCACAAACAACCCAAGACAGGGTGATCTTCCATGCTACTGCCTTGCCAGGCTTAAAACAGTGGGGGTTTTTTTTCTTCCTTTTCTGCAATTTATTTATTTATTTTTATTCAATTTTATCAATATTCGCATTGATCTATACATTAAATGATTGTATTTTCATTCCAATTGCATTTTAAATCATAATTTCATCTTAAAAATGTATTTTATCAAACCTCCGTTTTAAATTGTTCTTAATCAGATTTTAGTCATGATTTGCATCTGGACGTTGCACGTTGATGTGGCCCAAGGGCTAATCAATGAAATAAACTCCGCACTGGCGACAGGGATGGCATCCGGCCGGTAAACACTATTCATGTTACAATTCTACCAATCCCGCAGCCCCAGGCTTTCCTGGTGGTGTCCTGTCCCAAGTGGTTCCAATCCCACCAAGATCTGCTACTATCTAACGGATGTCAGCTGGCTTATTACTAGAACTATGTAGCGATGGAGAAGGCATTTAGGGGAATGTTACATGTGGAAATTATATATATTGTGAGTTACACCTGAGAAAATGAAGAACAGAAGAGATTCCATGTATATCTGATATGTGACCTTTTAAAATGATTACTGGACAGTTATATAACTATATCTAATAAACATGTGCTGTTTTGTAACTTATGTTCTAAAGTAAATGTCAGGTTTTGGCTGGAACATGGGGGTTGTATTTCTTGGCGCTAGGATATATGTGGGAGATACTGGGCCATAGTGACCCGAACGGAACTGCTAAATGATCCATTGTGCTTTGATGGACGTAGCAGGAAGACATAGCAATGAGAACAAGGGTTGTTTCCAAAGACAAGGAAACAGGTGTTACGCCATGGGTGTTGCACAGGGAGATACATAGCTTGAATAGATTGTGAACCCAGGAAAGGGGCAGAGACTGTATATTTGAACCTGTATATAAACCCCAGCCCTCCTGGGGGAAAATGTCTTCTGCCATGAGCAGAATTCCCTTTTGCAAAAGCTGAATAATAAAGCTCTTGTTCCCTGTCTCCAGTTGTTTTTGTGATTATTATCACAGGGAACCAGCCCAGGTGGCTTCGAAATCGCCTCTTTTTCAGCCAAGAGGGAGGCAGGCGGTCGTTACTCACTGTTAGGAATAACATTGGTTACCTAACTTAGTTTGGGTAAAATAATATATATAAACTATGTTAGTGAGTTTAAGTGTGTGTATCACTTTAACTGTAAAACATGTATTTTGGGTGCGGTTGCAAAATCACCATAAGAGGGAGCAAGAGAGCTCACTGTTTTCTGGCTTTTACTGGATTGCTGACAATGATGGATTGATGGTGTTTTCCCTGCTATTGCTGAGAGAAGAAAAGAGGTTTGATTTTCTTCATATCTCTAACTGCAAAAGAGATATATTACTGGACTGATTATTTGTAAGTTTACTGACCTCTTTTTCGACACTGGACTTTGCAACTGATTAATACCCGGATGGACTGAACTAGTGTATGATATATGGACTGTTTGACTATGCTATAACTCTGACTGGAATAAAAACTATTTAACTGGCACAGTATATCTGTTTTACTGAGTGTAAGCTACAACAATGTTTATCTCACATATCTGCCTGCCTGACTAACTGCCGTTGCACGTTCTGCTAGGGTGTATATCCCTAACACTCACCTTCCAGCCAGGAACAGACACAAACTGGAGAGCAGGTAAGCCAGGAAGATGCCGGCCCAGGTCTCCTTGGTGAAGGGGGTCAGGAAGTGGAAGAGGGAGGTTTCCTCCAGGGCTGCTTCCTTCTGAAGCAGGATGCCAATGCCGGTGTGCAGGAACGGCTGGGTGAAGTCCACCACGTCTTCTCTGACCGACGTGATGGTCAAGGAGGCCACGGCCAGGTCAGCTTCCTGGGAGAAGAAGAAGGGAGGGCGGGGGTTGAGGGGCGGGGGGCATCCTGGGAGTTCGATCCTAGATAAGAGGCAGATATTTCTCTCTCTCCGGGCACGATGAGAATAGATCTGCTGCAGAACTCTGCCCTGGCGACAGGAAAGGCATCCAGCCAGTAAAGACTCGGCTCCATTCAGTTGCCCAGGCTCCGCCCCGATGCGAGGGATGACGGGCGGGCAGGGGTGGGATTCAACCGGTGTTACTACCGGTTTTGGTTATTGCGTTTCGCGCGCGCGTGCAGTTTGACGAGCACCCCTTCCAGAAAGACCTCACCTTCCTCACCACTTCTCCGATCATCCCCGTCCAGCTCCCGTTGGGACCGAGAGTCCCATACTTCCCGTCCTTCACAATGCTGACTTTGTACTTGAAATGAAGCATTTCCGACAGCTTCTCCAGCAGGTCGATGCAGTAGCCTTCTAACTCGGGACCCTTGACCATCACGTAGGGGTCTTCCTAGGATGGGGCGGGGAGGGGGGAGGTCAGAGCAAGGGAAATATTTCTTCCTGACCAGCCTCTCAGGGTTCCAAGGAATTATACCCGTAGCAAACAGAACTCCGAGGTGGGTAGATTCCTCCAAGGACAATTTTACTGGAGATATTATATTGGCACAGGCTGGTGAAAACCAACTCTGAAGCTTCCTGCGGGGTTTCACCTCATTAAAAGTAAAAGCTTTCCCCCCTTTTTCCAAACAATCAGTCACATGGTCCAATCAAGGGGCTGCCTGGTTGCCTAGTAACATTGCTCCTCCTCTCTTCAGCCCCCTGTGGGAATGTCCTTGGTTCTCACGAGAAACTAATTTGCTTTGACCACAAAACCCCAGCTATCTCTATTCCCTCCTTCCCTATCCCTCATCCCCAGGGTGGCAACGCCGAAGCCTCCAAGATGGCCTCAGTCAGGCCAGCTTCAGAGTTGACCCAGCCCATCCTTGCCCCACCTTCAAGGATTTTATGAAATAATAACAGTAACAGTAACAATAACTATTATTATTATTATTCTATTCTATTTTATTTTTTAATTCATAAACTGCTGATTGGCTGGGTCTTCTTTGGTTGCCCTGCCGAGGAGAACGGAGCTGGAAAGCAGGTTACTGGGGTGGGGTAAGAAATGGGGGGATTTTGCAGTATCCTTCCGCTGCCAGGCCCACCAAGCCACACCCACCAAGCCACGCCATATCCACCAAGCCATGCCCACGGAACCAGTCGTAAAACATTTTGTATCCCACCACTGCAACCCCCACCTCTTACCAGAATTGTTGTCACATAGATCATCGGTGCATCTTTGCCCCCTGCCCCGAGAGAGACGCTGTCCTGCGGACAGAAACATTTCAGGAAATTAGCCGTGTATATTAAAAAAAAAAAAGAAAGAAAGACAATCACACACGCACAGTTCGGTATATGGACAAGAGTTGTGTTGGCATTTGCAATAATATTGCACCGTATAGGTTGGGGTGACCTACAAACGGTTCTATTTTTTCGGGAGGCGTTTTCCCTACGGAACTCTTGTGCAAAGGATGGGGGCTTCCGGGAATTTATTTCCAGCTGCGCGCTTATGGCTCAGGAAATGCACCTGGTCTCACCTCTGACCTCAACCCTGGAGCGTTCCGACTCCAGGAAAGGTCCTTTCGCACCCTGGATTGCCCCGACCCCAAGGCAAGACCCTCTCGCAATCCAGGTCCTGAGAAATTTCTCTGACTGAGAAAGAAAACATTAACAGAATGACAAAGTCGGGAGGGACCTTGGAGGTCTTCTAGTCCAACCCCCTGCCGAAGCAGGAAACCCTGCACCAGATCAAAGGTTCTCCAATCAATTGCTTAATCACCAGAGATTATTAGCACATATCCAGCTTAATGCCACGGAGTCCTACCAATAGCTACAGCTACACATCAATTCAATATTTTGAGATTTCAATTCTTCTTGTTTTTAGACCAGGAACGGCTGGGAAAAGCTGAAATATTTACATCTATTTTATTTATTTCTTCAATTTCTATAGCGGCCCCAACTTGGCCAAGTCACTCAATGCGTGATGTCTTGCTGAGGGTTTGATAAAACCGTTCGTTCTTACTTCTCCCTCCTCTGACTAATTTGTGTCTTCAGGGGTGCATGTGTACACGTGTGTGTGTGTGTGTGTGTGTGTGCGTACATTGATTGTAGAAGCAGAGGCTTTTTTTTCTTCCCCACACTCCCATCCATCAGAAGATAACAGGCGTTGTCAGTACTTCGAGCAAAATGGATACTGACCTTGTGGCTGAAATCCCCTTCAGTGGCACCTGAAAAATACGGTAAGGAAGGAAATAATTTTGCTATAAATGGCTGCAGATTTACACCTTTTTTTTTTAACACAATTGGAAAGCAAAACGATATATTTCTAGAAACTTTTGAGGTGTTGTGGCCTGTTGGCCGCCGGCCCCTCCAGCAGCCAAATCAGAGGAGGAGGAGGAGGAGGAGGAGGAGCGGTGGGAGTCAGGGTCAGCATCAAGGCAACCTGGGAACTCCGGGGGGGGAAGAGGGAACAGAGCTGACAGAGACAGAGATGGAGCCTGGGCCGCCCATCAACCCTCAGATGGAGAGTCAATAGCCCCCAGGTCTGGAGGTGGCTGATGAAGTAGAAGAGGAACAGCTCGGTCCAGCGCCTGATGTACAGAAGGCAGAGGAGAGGAGAGCAGTGGAAATCTATGGGACGGTCCTTGGGACGGAAGAATCTAACCGCCGCTAGCAAAGCTCCACCCTAGCTCTCGGGATAAAAAGGAGGGGGCGGAGATGAATAGGTGCGGCAGACAACTCTTTATCTCCTGGATGGACGGACTTAGCCTGCGGTGAAACTTTTTGCCCTTAATAAAGGAATCACTGCTTCCACTACAGAGGGTCTGTCACGTTTGGGGAGCTGGGTCAGGACATGAGGTCAGCCTTTGAGGGAGACCCCGAGAAAAGTTGAGGGAAGACCATGCAGGACGTTCTCAAAACAAAAGAGGTTCCTCCTTCCCTGAACCGTCCTTCACCCTAGACGTTGAGGGAACATCCCTGCACCCAAATGGCCTCGGATTTTGCGGGTTCTCCTTGGCTGGGACTCTTTGACAATAAAAGCCTTCTCTTAGTCCAGGGAAATGGAACGGCCGGGTTGTGGAGAGCGGAAGTCCAAGGAGGACGTTCCAGAACTTCAGCCAGTGGAAATGCTTTTCTTTCTGGCTTTTTCCAACTCTGTTTATATACCTATATTGGGAGGGAAGGGAGGGAAGAAATGGCTATCCATTTTGCCTCTGCTGTCTCCAGCCAAATTATCTGGCTATAAAGGGCTTTTTTTTTCTTCTTCTCCTTCCAGCCCTGGTGCAGCTCTCCATGGGAGCTGGAGGGTGGCCCAAAGACGCCCCTTGTCTTCTTTTCAAAAACTGCCGTTCGAGCCAGCGGGACTTCCCTTGGCCTCCTTTTGGAAGGCCCTGGGCTTGGGCCGCTGGAAGGAAACAAGGAGGCCCATTGAAGATTTTGGCACCTCCAACGGCCAGCCTGGGACAGGAATTGTAAAAGATGCCTCCAAGGGCCGTTGGGGGGGGAAACGGGACAAAACAAAACAACACACACACACACACACACACAAACCTCAGGAGCGAAAAGATAAATAAAAAGGACCAGCTCTTGAAAAAAAAAAAAGGGGGCCCATAAATAATCCGCAATGACAGCAGTCTGGGAGTTCTCCACGGGAGAAATTGTTCAGCATCCAAATCTGACACGGATTTTGGATTTATTGCGAGCTTGCAAGGAGTGCTGGGAAGAAACAGACCCCCCAAGGCTGAAAAATAAGTACTGGGGGGAAAATATAACTGATTATATAACTGACTTTTGCAACCTTTTTCTGTACAGGTATATATACTGACTTTTGCACCCTGTACCTGTACAGGTATATATACTGATTTTTGCGTGGGGTTTTGCCTCATTTTAAGCCGTTTTCTCGCCACGTTTCTTAAGGGAATCGCTCCAGTGGTGAGTGTCGAGTCGGTCATTAAGTAGATCTGGCTTCCCCACTTGATTTGGCTTGTCACAAGGGCGCAAAAGGGGGATCATATGACCTCAGGACACTGCAACCGTCACAAATGCGAATCAGTTGCCGAGAGTTTGGATTTTTTGATTGTGGGACCACGGGGAGGCTGTGACGGCCGTAAGGGTGAAAAAGGTCCCCAATCACTTTTTTTCCCGTGCCGTTGTAACTTTGAATGGTCATTAAAAGAATCATTGTAAGTCAAGGACTACCTGTATTATTATTATTATTATTCCTAACTGGATGACTAAAAAAAAGTATCATTTTTCACTCAACTTTGGAACCATGAAATTATTGGGTGACGCCATGTGTTTAAAAATAACAGGAAATGACATTCTAAATATACTCTTTACTTTTCTGTGACATTGAATCTACAATCGACCTTGATATGGGTAGGTAGGTAGGTGAGAAGTAAGGAAGAATGAAAGAGAAGGGAGGCAGGGAGGAAGAGGAAGGGAGGACGGATGGAAGAGACGGAGAAGTAGAAGAGGGAGAGAGAAAGGAAGGAAGGAACAGGGGGTAAGGCAGAAGAAAGGATGGATGGATGGATGGAAGGAAGGAAGATGAGAATAGGAAAAGAAGGAAAGAAAAAAGAAAGAGAAGGGAGAGAAAGGGAGGAAGGATGGAAGAGAGGGAGAGGAAGAAGAGGGAGGGAGGGGGGAAGGAAGGGAGAGAGGGTAAGGAAGAAAGAATGGATGGATGGATGGATGGAAGTAAGTAAGTTGAGCACAGGAAAAAGGAGGAAAGAAAAAGAAAGAAAGTGAATTGAAACCTGCCTAGTGAACCTAAGTTTAAATAATTAAAGTAAACCTGCACCGAAGCTCAGCCGTTAGTGAGATCAAAGCCCCTTTGGTTCAAATCTTTTTAAACCGGATTATCTCTTTTGCAGCTTTCCTCCCCCCACCCAAAAAATCTGAGCTCCTCAAAAAAAAAGAAATGCACCTTCCAAGTTTTGGCAGAGGTGGGGGAAAAGATTGCAGCTTTTATCTCGCCAAGATTTAGGGTTGCAAACAGACTCGATGAGGTGTTGACCCCTCTTAGAAATGAATCTAAAAGAAGGCAAATGTCCATCAGTCAGTTCATTTAAATCAATTTAATTGATTTAATCAGGAGGAAGAACCCTTTCCAAAAATAAAAGAAACAAAAGAAAGCAACCCTGCCCACGTTACTATTTGCCTTGCCATGAAGACGATGTCTTTTTCACAAAGTCTATGTATTTTTTAAAAGAAATTAACTGATACCTTTGTTATCGGTTAATGTGTGGGGGGTTGTTTACTTATTTATTTAATTTTTTTAAGATTTATTTAAGATGATTAAGAGGTAGAAAGAGTTCCCTCTTTCCACACATAACTGTGGGCGATCTTAGTCCCGAAAACATACATGAGAATCATTGCCTAAAATACTTTTCAAATATTGAGAATAATTCAATGAAGGGGATGTGGACTGTAGCATTAGAATACAGACCACCCAATAACAGAGTTGGAAGGGACCCTGGAGGTCTTCTAGTCTAACCCCCTGCTCAGGCAAAAAGCCCTTGTGAGAAAGGGATAAAATTCAGGTTTTTTTTTTCCTCTCCTCACCTGTCCATTTAGGTTGTCCAAGGAAAAGGAACGAAGCGCAGAAGATAAAGCTAAGAGCTTTACCCATCACGATGGAGAATTTCCTACCGGAGTGGCCCCTGTTAAGAGAAAAAAAATAAATAAATCACACAGTTCAAGTTTTTTTTTTAAATGTTTAAATTGAGATGGGATTTTTGAAATGAGGACATAAGAACATGCGACGAAATTGCAAACCTGACAGATAAAAAGCGTGAAGCATAACGAATAGGAAGACATGAGAGTTATTTAAAGTTTAAGGAAATAGGTTGAAATGAATTGAAAAAAAAATTCATAGAATAAGCTGGAGGAAAGTGTTTGAGAAAAATAATAGAAAATACGTAAAGGAATGGCAAGGCATGAAACTAAGTGTGAAAGATGAGTCTGTAATCAAAGTCATGTTTGTATGGAAATGTGATCACCTAGAATTACGCTGTTCACTAAAAAAAAAGATGTTTTTAACTTTTTTTTTTTTTTTACTTTGAGCCACAAATGGAAAGAAATCCCAATTCCTGGAGTTTTATTCGATCACGCTTCCCTGTTCCTTCCCAGGTGGGAAGCTGAGCCTGGAAAGCGCACTGCAAAAACCCTTTCGAAGGGTAGGAAGGAGAGAGCGAAGGTTTTCCAAGAAGAGAACGAGAGAGAGAGAGAGAGAGAGAGAGAGAGAGAGAGAGAGAGAAGGTCTCACTTACCGTTGGCGGCACCTTCAGCGGAGGGAAGAGAGCTCCTGGACTGTGTCGGCCGAAGGCAGCCGGCGCTGATGAGCTGCTTGGGAGAAAAATGACTGCATCAATCAGCCACACAGTCCCACTTGGGAGAGGAGGAGTTGGAGGTGGGGAAATTTGAAGAGGGGAATTATTGTTCCCCCGTCCTCCGCCGGAAGGGGGTAGAGCGGTGCGTTCTCCTCTGCTTCGCCTGCTCCTTTCGGGCCAAAGCGGGTGTGAAAAATGTGGGGCGCCCTTCCCATGTGCAGGTAAGGGAATGACAGGAGTTAGGAACAGGGGTCCTGGAGGCCTTCTAGTCTGACCCCCGCCCCCCCTTGCTCCAGCAGGAGACCCTGAGCAATGCCAGACCAACGGAGATCCAATCTTTTTCTGGGAAGCCTCCAGCGACGGGGCGGCCACCATTTCTGGAGGCCAGCCGTTCCCTGGATTCATTGATAGGATGGCGGAAGGGACCCTGGAGGCCTTCTAGTCGAACCCACTTGCTCAATCAATCAATCAATCAATCGGAAGAGAGCTGGAAGGGGCCTCGGAGGTCTTCTAGTCCAACCCCTTGCTCCAGCAGGAGACCCTAGGCCAGTGGTGGCTAAGCTTTTGGGACTCCTGTGCCAAAAATTGTGTGCGCACTTACACGCGCACACTTGTGCGTCAGCACCCAGAAAAGGCAGTCCGCCCCCACGCGCCCCAAGCATGTGTGCGCAATCCCCACACACACACACACCACCGCCTTACCTGCACTGCGCCTCACTGCTGATTTTCGGCCGGTTTGAGGCCTTTTTCAGCCTCCCAGAGGCTCGAGGAAGGATTCTGCAGGCCGAAAACTAGGCCAGTTTCGTCACTTTCGGTATTTTCGGAGCAGAAAGTGGGGGGGGGGATAGGAAGTGTCATGCCTCTGTTGGAGTCTGACTCCGAGGGAGAGGAGGAACAGCCGACAGGGAGTGGAAGTGGGGCTCCGGAGGTTGTGGAGGAGCCTGGGGAAGAGCAGAGACCGGCTGGGCAGTCAGAGGAGGACCCAGGCCCATTCCTTCTTCATCCTAGGGCATGCAGGGAGGAGAGGATAAGGGAGAAACGTGAACGGCATGGTCTACGGGGGAGGACATGGCCCTGATCCCCTTCATGGGCTGCAGCTGTGAGAACTGGTTAAAAGGACGGACCTGCGTATGGGCCAGTGCTGGAAACAAAGCGTGGAAATATCTCTAGTTTATAGTTCCTCTCTGAGTTTGGCGTCCTTCCCAGGGTGTGTTCCGATATCTGTGGACGTCTTCAAGCCCTCATCTTGCCTGGTTCCCTTAGTTGCTTCAGTGTGGTTTGTGTTGTTTTTACTCTTTATGATTTATAGGCATTTTTAGTTTAAACGGCATTTCCTCCTTTTCGTAACTGTTTGTGGGGGAGTTTTTTTTTTGTCTCCAGTCAAGGGTGTTTGGATCTTTGAAGCAAAGTGAAGGAATAAAAGGGCCTTCACCTGTTTTTGTGACTGTGTTTATTTTGTATCCCACCCTGGGTCATCACAGGAAGCTTTAGGAAACAAACCAAACATTTTTTGTTAAGGGGAAACAACGCTGGTAATAGAGACCTTTCCGATGTACAATAGAATAGTATAAAGGCAGTGAAACCAGAAGGGTTACGAGCTTTGACCACCGTTGAATAATTCAGCATTCCTCAAAGCTTTAAAAGCTATCATTAATCTTGGCCTGTTTTCCGCTTGAAGAACTATGAGCCCCACTATCCCTCATCTTTTTATTGTTTTAAAAAATTTACCGCCCCCTCCCCGGTTCAAAATGGAAATATTCCAGATCCACGCAGGGCTGGGAGAAGAAGAAGAACGCACAAAATTCAGGAATGCTGAGAGAGGAGAGAGAGAGAGAGAGTTACAGGCGTGGGAATCACAAGACGAAAATTATCCCACGTCACCAGTTTGAGTCTCCGTTGAGCCAGAAAAAGGTGAATTCCTGCGAAAATGCATCAACTCGGGGTAGGCAGGGGCCGAATTGAAAGGCCTGAGGTAAATTTCAAGAGGGAAGAATCTAGGTTTTTTTTGGAAAGTCGAGGAAGGCCTGCTTTCTGTGCAGGACAAAAGAACAACACCACACACACACACTCTTTGGGGAAAAGGAAAAAACAAAACCTTTCAGGGTGATGTTAAATGGTGAGTTGGTGCCTGGGGAATATTAATGAGAGATGCTTTATGGCTGGGACAATGCAGGACGAGACATCATACGCTCCGTTTTGCGGTTGGGAAGATCCTTTTCCAAGACTTCAAGGACGCTAGGAGGTTGGTAGCAAAAGTGACCGCAATTCTTGAGTCCAGGAACAGAAATGCATTTATTTATTGGTGTGGGGGGGAGGCAAAAAAGGAAGAATTCCAAGGAAACCAATCAACAAGGTGGGTCGGAGCCCAAAGGAAAACTTCCCTTTTGGATTTGAAGCCCGTTTGGATTGGAAATGGAAAAGCTATGTTTCTGGCCTGGCGGTTCCGACCCAAATCCATGGTTTTTAATCGATTTAACAGATGAACAGAGTTGGAAGGGACCTTGTAGGTCATCTAGTCCAACCTTTTGGACCTCAGGGACCACCAAACTCATCATTTTAAATCCCGTGGACCAGAGACCCTGGGAAAATCCCCCCCCAAAAAGTCTGCAGGAAAATCTCCCACCCGGTTCTGTGGGCGTGGCTTAGTTGGTGGGGGTGGCTTGGTGGTCAGGTGACTGGGTGGACATGGCTTGGTGGTCATGTTATTGGCTAGGTGTGGCCAACTCAATATCACTCACATCGAGGCACGCATCTCCTCGCCTGGCCTCTCGTGACTGTGGGGATGCTGCAACAGTCGTAAGTGTGAAAAATGGTCATAAGCCACTTTTTTAGTGCCATTGTAACTTTGAATGGTCCCTCCACACAAGCAAAGTACCAGCAAAGAAGGGGGAAAAAAACTCCAGAGACGTTCCTGAGTCAGGAAGTCTAGTCCTGCCAAGAACGTAATAAGAGTTAACGGAGAGGCAGTTTCTGTAAGCAACACCAGAATGTCTCCTTCCTGCCTTCCTTACAGGATTAGCCCAGTAATTTCTTCTAACAACCGGTTCTCCGAACTGCTTAGAAGGTTAACAACCAGTTCTAGCGAATAGGTGCGAACTGGTAGAATCCCACCCCTGCTCCTAACCTACTGTTGTCATTCTCTTCCCACCTGCCCTTCCCTCATTGTAACACTTCAATTTGACATAGATTAACACGTTAGTACTTACCGGCATCCATTGATTGGAGTTTCAGGATGCAACTGGAAACCTACGTCGATGGAAATGTGCCTTCAGCCCTCTTCATAGGTCTGGATTGAGGGGAGGATGCAAGTCAAGAAGTCTTGGTTCTTCCCAACCATCATCTTTCTCCACCGCGGGATTGTCTTCCAGCCCAGGTCGTGATCTCGTCTCTGGCGGTTCTCCTAGAGCAGGGCTCTGCAACCTTAAACACTGAAAGAACCATCTGGACCCATTTCCCACAGAAAACACCAGGAGCCACAAAACTTGGGTAGGTGCGGTCAACTGAACATCACTCCCACCCAATCACATGACACACACACACACACACACTCGTCACACCTACCCAGGTTTTGTGGCTCCTGGTGTTTTCTGTGGGAAAAGGGTCTGTCTCTCTCCCTCCCTCTCATTTGTTTTTAGATTTTACCTAGGCCAGGTGAGGAGTGACTGGGAGGCGAGGGCAAGGGACGGGGCCAGCCAGTGGAAGGATCACCCAACAGGGAGCCAGAGCAGAGGGCCCAAAGAGCCGCATGCAGCTCCAGAGTTGCGGGTTGCTGACACCCGTCCTAGATACCTCTTAGAAAAACCAAACAGGAGCTCCTTCTTCCTTTAAAGACTCCTGAACTGAACTCGAGTGGAACGGAGGTTAACCAGAGAAAATACTCACCTTCAAAACAACTCAGGTCTGTGTGCTCCTTATATACTTACAGACTTAAGCCGCCTTGAGTCGCCATGGGCGAACAGGCGACAATATAAATCAAATGAATAAATAAATAAATACCTCATTTAAACATGAAGTTCTACAGAAGCCATCAGTCCACATGTCAACTCATAAAATATTTCTCTAGTCTTTTTAGAGTTGCCAACAGAAAGGGAGGGGGAGCAGTGAAGCAGCTTGGAAATCAAAAGTGCATTCCATAAATGTTTTTCAAAGATAGTAACTAGGTGACCGAAGTTTCTGCAGTGCAAAATTCTAACTGGAGAGCATGATTGATGACTCTTGGCTATGGAGGTGTCCCATTGGAGAATATGATTTATGACATACCCAGGGGTGGGGGGAAACCAGGGTCAAGGATGACAATGAATGATGTGTCTCAGAGTCGGCTGCACCCAGGCAGTGCCGGACATGTTAACTCCCAATAAATCCTTTTAAAGTTTTGGAAGTTTGGCTCGAGATTCATGATTTAAATGGGGGAAACTGCCGGAATCCTGACACCACGCAGCTCAACGTCATCAAACTTCACCACCAGCTGTTCTTTTAAACTAAGATGCTTTCATGGAAAATAAACCCATTCCCCCTCCACCCACCCCCGAGTTATTTAGAGTGTGAGTACTCATAGTGTAATTCTGACTACAGCACCTTTTTCCACCTCTGACTTGGAAGAAAGACATGCAATAGGAATATGACAACCATAAACGTCTGAGATTTGCTTGGAGCTGCGGACAAAGTACCCGAAGGCAAGTAGGTTAAATAATCTTTATTTTTCTGAAGTTGCATCAGGCAGTTTTACAAATAGATTTTAAATTATTTGTCTTTTAAAAAGAGGAAACCAACCAACCAACAACCAACAACGATGACAAAATCCATCCCTTGGCCTATTTCGTACTCTCCGACCACATGTTAACAAGAGCTAAAAAATAAAATTCCATTTATAGGATCTCTTAATATAATCTCTGACTTTTTTTTATCTTATTGGGGGGGGGGGGAATGGGATTTAGTATAATACATTAATTAGGCAAGGGGGAATCAAGCAAACAGAAACTCCTTTAAGAAGGAGTTTAATCTCCGGTTTAACTCTGAGCAGAGTGAAAAGTTTTCTGGTTTTCTTTTAAAGCATTGATTTATTTAAAAAAATATATCGCATGGAAGTGCAAAATAGACAAGCAATAAAACATCCAGAAAGACCATCTTTGGTGATTATGAACTGAGAACCTTCACCCTTTAAGTCAAACTTTGGAAACAAGAATGGGATTTCGAAAAGAGACATTGAATTCGCAAACGCCATAGCAACAAATGGGTTTATCTTAGGAAAAACGGAGTACAAAAATGCATCGGTTTAGAGAAACGCGCAAAGGAACCCATGCAATTTTTTGTGCAAACTTGTTTTTGTTTTTGTTTAAAAAAAAAATCTGAAAATGATGGGGAAAGAAACTTTGGGGCAAGAAGAAGGAAGTTCTAAAATAGAGAAGTTTATTCCTTTATCCTTAGCCGCTTATCACTGTTCCTGGTTGTTCTGAAGTCCCCACTAACTTGGTTTCTCCTAAAAATGAAACGGAAGTGACAGTGCAGATGGTAGAAGGGAAGGAGGGGAGGGAGAAGCATAGAGTCCTAGGGGTAAGAAGGGGGCCTTGGAGATCTTCTAGTCCAACCCCCTGCCCAAGGCAGGAGATCTTATGATACAGCCAAGTAAATTTGCATTATTCCAGGAGGAATACTTTGGAAGCGCTCCTTTCTTTGGTTTTAATCCGGCAATTAGGGTGAGAAAGCAACTTGCAGGCTGGAGGGGAAGAAATAAGATCTGGGAACGAGCTCTTTCCTCCCTCAAATAACCTGGCCTGCTCTAAAAGAAGAAAAGAGAAAAGAATATATTTCTGCAACGACTTGATAGGAGAAAGGACTCGGAGGGAGGAAAAAAAAGGGAGGTTTTGCCAGGGCTTTGATTGGGTTTAGCAGGGGTTTCGTGCCAGTTTGAGGCACAAGGAGGTTGTGGGGGTGGACAGGTGGTAGAATTTACATTCGTTAATGAGGAAGATCACAGAAGCCTAGCCTGGAAGCCCCTGATGTGGGAAGAAGAGGGGCTACTGATCCTTTTGTCCGGGCATCAAGATCAAGGGATTTTTCTGTTTTAAAGCACGGGGCTCAAACCCAGCTGGAGAGGGGAGGTTACAAAAGGAAAGGGAACTTGGCAACAAGTTTTCTTTCTTTTCTTCCTTCATTCTTCCTTCCTTCCTTCCTTCCTTCCTTCCTTCCTTCCTTCCATCCATCCATCCTCCTAACACATAGAGAAACCAAGTTGGTGAAGTCTTCTTTTAAAGGGAGGGATGGCTTCCTTCCTTCCTTCCTTCCATCCATCCTCCTAACACAGAGAAACCAAGTTGGTGAAGTCTTCTTTTAAAGGGAGGGATGGCTTCCTTCCTTCCATCCATCCTCCTAACACAGAGAAACCAAGTGGGTGACAGTCTTTTTTAAAGGGAGGGATGGCTTCCTTCCTTCCTTCCTTCCTTCCTTCCTTCCTTCCTTCCTTCCTTCCTTCCTTCCTTCCTTCCTTCTTCCTTCCTTCCTTCCTTCCTTCCTTCTTTCTTTCCTTCCTTCCTTCCTTTTCTTTCTTTCTTTTTCTCTTCTTTCCTTTCTCCTAACACATAGAGAAACCAAGTGGGTGACAGTCTTTTTTTTAAGGGAGGGATAGTTCCCTTCCTTCCTCTTTCTTTCTTTCTTTCTTTCTTTCTTTCTTCTTTCTTTCTTTCTTTCTTTCTTTCTTTCTTTCTTTCTTTCTCTTTCTTTCTTTCTCTTTCTTTCTTTCTTTCTTTCTTTCTTTCTTTCTTTCTTTCTTTCTTTCTTTCTTTCTTTCTTTCTTTCTTTCTTTCTTTTCTTTCTCTTCCTTCCTCCTCCTAATACCTAAGTTGGCAATAGTCTTTCTTTCCTTCCTTCCTTCCCAATATCTAGAGAAACCAAGAACAATGCCCTCTGGCATACAGCTTCTAAAAATGTCTCCCAGGTTCTCATGCTGCTGGTTCGAAACCTTGCAAGTGGCCAAGGATAGAAGAAAGCCGTGGGGATTAGAGACAAGGAGGGAAACTCAGGGAGGATTTCGGACGTGGTCCTTGCCCCTTGGCCTCCTGGGCATGAATTAAGCTAAAGGCCACAACGGATGGCTGAGCCAACTGTTTGGGTGGTCTGCCCCGGGGGCTGGGGGAGAGGGGGCATAGAGGAAAGCAGGCGATAAAAAAGAAAAAAAGAGAGAGGAAGAAATGGGACAATCGTGCAGCTCCTTGGACGTGGCTTCCCAGGGAACGCGGAGAAGGGAGGAACCTTCCCACCCTGGGAAAATCGGAGTTGCCCACTCCCCGTGATGCATGCTACAGGCTGCATTGCCGTTATTATTATTACAGTTTCTCACAAACATAGAGTAGTCCATTGGAGGAGGAGGAGGAGGACAATGACTGTGGGGTCCTTGGTGCTCTCTGAGCTGGGTGGTTTTCTTGCAGACGTTTCATGACTCAATTAAGGAACATCATCAGTGCCAGAAGGGAGTGGACTTTACAAGGAGGAGGAGAGGAGGAGGAGGAGGAGGAAGAGAGGAGGAGGAGAGGAGGAGGAGAGGAGGAAGACTGTGGGGTCCTTGATATTCTCTTTCTTGCAGACATTTCATGACTCAATTAAGGAACATCATCAGTGCCAGAAGGCAGTGGACTTTACAAGGAGGAGGAGAGGAGGAGGAGGAGGAGGAGGAGGAGAGAGGAGGAGGAGAGGAGGAGGAGGGAGGAGGAGGTGGAGAAGGAGGAGAGGGGGTCCTTGATATTCTCTTTCTTGCAGACATTTCATGACTCAATTAAGGAACATCATCAGTGCCAGAAGGCAGTGGACTTTACAAGGAGGAGGAGAGAGGAGGAGGAGGAGGAGGAGGAGGAGGAGGAGGAGGAGGAGGAGGAGGAGGGAGGAGGAGGAGGGAGGAGGAGGATTGGGGTCCTTGATGCTCTCTTTCTTGCAGACATTTCATGACTCAAGGAACATCATCAGTGCCAGAAGGCAGTGGACTTTACAAGGAGGAGGAGAGAGAGGAGGAGGAGGAGAGGAGGAGGAGGAGGTGGAGGAGGAGGAGAGGAGGAAGACTGTGGGGTCCTTGATGTTCTCTTTCTTGCAGACATTTCATGACTCAATTAAGGAACATCATCAGTGCCAGAAGGGAGTGGACTTTACAAGGAGGAGGAGAAGAGGAGGAGGAGGAGAGGAGGAGGAGGAGAGGAGGAGAGGAGGAGGAGGAGAGGAGGAGGTGGAGAGGAGGAGGAGAGGAGGAAGACTGTGGGGTCCTTGATATTCTCTTTCTTGCAGACATTTCATGGACTCAATTAAGGAACATCATCAATGCCAGAAGGCAGTGGACTTTACAAGGAGGAGGAGAAGAGGAGGGGGAGGAGAGGAGGAGGAGGAGAGGAGGAGGAGAGGAGGAGGAGAGGAGGAGGGAGGAGGAAGACTGTGGGGTCCTTGATATTCTCTTTCTTGCAGACATTTCATGACTCAATTAAGGAACATCATCAGTGCCAGAAGGGAGTGGACTTTACAAGGAGGAGGAGAAGAGGAGGGGAGGGAGGAGGAGGAGGAGAGGAGGAGGGAGAGGAAGAGGAGGGGAGGTGGAGTGTCCTCCCTCATTGAACGAGGGTTTTCTTCACTAGGCACACACACACACACACACACACACACACACACACACACACACACGTATACGCATGTGTATTTTAAGAAAACCAGGGAAAGGGGGACGGATGGTTTTGCTCCGACAGCAATGTAAACATCGATTCCTGGTTCAGCCCTTCCCACCATCAGAGCCTGAAGGTAAAGACGACTTCGGCCTCGGGGTTCAAGTCTGCCGGGTTCTTGAGTTGGGATGTAAACAAGGCAGGGGAAGCCGGGTCCGTGTACGGCCCCCCCCGGAAAGCAGCAGGCTCCTTCGGGGATGCCCCGCTCCTCAATGCTCAGGGCCAAACTTTTGAGCTTCTGCCTCTCCTGAGCTTGCCTGGCCCGGTTGGCGATGTACCTCACCCTGCTCTGACTCCGGGAAGAAGACCTTCGGATCAGGACGGTCTCTTCCTCCTCCTCCTCCTCCTCCTCTTCTTCGCCTTCCTCCTCCTCCTCCTCCCCAGCCTTGGGAAGTTCCGGGCAGGTGGGCGAAGTGATGTCGTCCTCCTTCTGGAAGAAGGTGAGTTTCCTCAGGCGCTCCGTCAGTTCGTCTGGAGACCTTCCCAAAGTCTTGAAGGCCCCACGATGGCCGTGGGCCCTCACCGAACGGGTGGCGAAACTGCGGCGGATGCTCCGGTACTTGCTCTCCGAAGTGGACCGGATGTCGTCCGAGGTGAGGTCCCCGAGGCTTTTGGACTTCACGGGGTTGGCATCGGGGTTCCTCGGCTCTTCGGGCTTCGGGCAGGACCTCTTGAGGCTCTGCACGTACAACCGGTTCCAGGTGTGCCTTCTGGACGCCGAGGAGAAGCCGAGCGGCCTTGGGCGCCAGTCGTCTTCCACGGGTTGATCCAACCTCAAGTTGGGGTTGGACTTGCTCTTGGTCACCGTGGGGCCTTCGCGCCCAGAGGCCGCGTTGGCGGACCAGGGCCTCGCGGTTCTTCTCTGGGGGACGGCGTTCTGAGCGCCAAGGTCGGGAAGGCTCTTCCGGGCAAGGTTGGGCAAGGAGAGGTCGATGACGGTGTCATTGGAAGACATGCTGGAAGAGGACGACATGCTGTCCTGGTGGGCGCTGAAATCAAGCTTGCTCCAGATGCGGTCATGGACCGTGGCGTCCCAATAAACTTCCGGGGTAGGAGAACAGTTCTCAGGAGGCTTCAGGGAGACTCCGTGGTTGCACCGCTTGTAGCCTTCATCCCTCGGTCTCCTCACAACAGTCGGAGGCACGGGGATTGCGGCGGTTCCTTTGGGAGTTGTGCGAAGGGGAGTTGGCGTGGTGCTGTTGTCCCTTTCACTTTGGTTTGGTGGACCAACTCCAACTCTCTTCTTCTCATCGCTTGTCAGCCGTTGAACCAACCCGCCTGTCTTCTTCTGGCCATCTCCGGCCGGGTGGAGCTCACAATTGTCTGACACGAGGTGGTGCTGTACTTGAGGATGGAGAAGGCCTCCGTGGCAAGGAGCCCTTGTCCGACCTTCTCCTTCTTTGTTGCTTCCCATCCCGCCTTCCTCTCCCGAGACGCTGGGCGCGAGAAGCGTCTTCTCCGAAACCGTCCGGTGCTCCAAACAAGAAGTCCTCCCAAAGCATTCCCTTCCGTCTGGAACAGCTTCCTGGGAAGGACGAGGCCCGGAGTCTTCTTTGGGGTCCCTGACGGGGCAGGCGGGCAGAAGGAAGTGGAAACTGGAAGGCTGGTTCTTGTTGGCAGCGAGGGGCTCTTCGTGGATGGTCTGGAGGCTGCGTAAGGACGGGGCCGACAGGTGCATGGAGAATCGGTGGATATCTGGAAGGACGAAGGAGAAGGAATCCATGAACGAGTGAACACCCAAGAACTTCTCAAAGAAAGTGGCTTGCATGTCCCTGTGGTCCCATTTTGAGCTACGAGTTGGAAAGAGTTGGCCTACTTTGAGGGACACTTGTCAAACCCAGCCATCTCAATAAGGGAGAAGTAGGATCAGCCACGCCCGGCTCTTATCTTGGCACAGACAAACAGGCAACAGGCCAATCCCCTCCACATCCCACCCGCTCTGTTCTGGCATTGACCCAATTCTTGCTTTCTTTTCATTTCGTTCTAGCAAGGAGAAGAAGCACCCAGAGGTGGTATTCAGCCGGATCTGACCGGTTCTGGAGAACCGGTAGCAGAAATTGTGAGTCGTTCGGAGAACCGGCGAATCCCACCTCTGACTGGCTCCCGCCAACCCCATCTCTTCTCCGCCTCCCATTTAGTCCCAGCTGATTGGCTTGGGTCTTCTTTGGTTGCCCTGCACAGGAGAACGGAGCTGGAAAGCAGGCTAGTGGGGTGGGGAGGGAAGGGGGATTTTGCAGAATCCTTCTCCTGCCACGCCCACCAAGCCACGTCCACAGAACTGGTAGCACAAAAAAGGTTGAATCCCACCACTGTCTAGTCATGAAGAATGGAAAATGGCAGAAACAAATCGTTGGATCCTGCAGTTACATAACCACGTGGCTATTACATCATATTTAACGAGGAAATATTAATACCTCAAATTAATATCTGAAAAGATCATTTACTTTGGGGTGGTTTTTTTTTTTTTTTTTTTAAAAAAAGATAAGATTAATGTACTTTGGAAAGATAATAAACTATCACAAAATGTTGAAAAGAGAGTAACTGTTAAGCGCCCGGCCTATAGCTTGTAATATAAAACAAATATGTAAAAAAAAAAAAAAAAGATTGACAAAATATGCTACATGTAAATACATTGAAAGGATTTGCAGGGCTTGGCCTAGACAGGAAACGCTGCAGGGCACATTAAGTTGGATCCTCCCCAGCTCTGCTCATTCAAAGCTCAGCGGGACTTGGGTAGGATTAACTAGGTCATGTGAACAACAGCCAGTCTCAGGGGAATGTATGGATTTTGCAACCCACGATGCTAGGATTCAGAGGCAGTCGTTCGGCAGCCATGCCCTGGGGGAGACGCGGCCATAACCGTGGGGCTAAATCGGATCCCCCAGAGTATTTCGGCGATCGAGCGCCTTCAATAGCGATAGCCCTTAGACTTATATAGTGCTTTGTGGGGCTGTGCAGCCCCCTCTAAGCGGTTTACAGAGTCAGCCTCTTTGCCCCCAACCATCTGGGTCCTCGTTTTACCCACCTCGGAAGGAGGGAAAGCTGAGTCGACTTGCCTGCAATACCGCATTGCAACCACTGCATCACCAGGGAGGGAGGGGGAGAGAGAGGGGAAGGATAGATAGATAGATAGATAGATAGATAGATAGATAGATAGATAGATAGATATGGATGGGTGATAGACAGATGATAGATAAATAGATTAGAAAGAGAGAGAGATATGGATGGATGATAGATAGATAGATGATTGATAGATAGATATGGATAGATAGATAGATAGATAGATAGATAGATAGATAGATAGAGGCAGACTAGAGAGAGAGAGGTATGCATTGATGGATAGATATGGATGTAAAGAAAGAGAGAGAGAGAGAGAGAGAGAGAGAGAGAGAGAGAGAGAGAGAGAGAATGAATAAAAGAAAGAAATAAAGAAGGAAGGAAATATAGATGGATGGATGGATGGATAGATAGATAGAACAGAGGCAGACAGACTAGAGAGAGAGAGGGATAGATAGAAAGAGATAGATAGATAGATAGATAGATAGATAGATAGATAGATAGATAGATAGATAGAAGACAGACAGAGAGAGGGATGGATGGATAGAAAAAGGAAGGAAGAAAGAAAGAAAGAAAGAAAGAAAGAAAGAAAGAAAGAAAGAAAGAAAGAAAGAAAGAAAGAAAGAAAGAAAAAGAAAGAAAGAAAGAAAGAAAGAAAGAAAGAAAGAAAGAAAGAAAGAAAGAAAGAAAGAAAGAAAGAAAGAAAGAAAGGAGGAGGGAGGAAGGACAGATAGATATAAATGGAAGAATAGATGGATAAGTTGATAGGTAAAGATGGATAGATAACCATAGATACATGATATAGATACATAATAAAGAGAGGTAAAAAATTAGATGGATGATAGATAGATAGATAGATAGATAGATAGATAGATAGATAGATAGATAGATAGATGGATGGAAGGAAGGAAGGAAATATAGATGGATGAATAGATAGAACATAAGAGTCAGACAGACTAGAGAGAGAGAGGGATAGATAGAAAAATATAGATAGATAGATAGATAGATAGATAGATAGATAGATAGATAGATAGATAGATAGATAAATAGATGGATGGATGGATGGATGGATGATAGCACTAGCAATAGCCCTTAGACTTATATGCCGCTTCACAGTGCTTCCGAGCCCTCTCTAAGCGGTTTACAAAGTCAGCCTATCACCCCCAACCATCTGGGTCCTCATTTGACCGACCTCCGAAGGACGGAAGGACGTAGAGAAAGTGAGAAAGCAGGCAAAGGAAAGAACCCCGAAAGAAGTCTTCAGTTACCTGGGACTGGATCATCCTTTCAATTCTTAACTACGCGGTGAAAGAGGGCACAAGGAAAAGGAAAAAAGAAGGAAAATTAAAAAAAAACCAAGTTAGTTCAGGGACAGAGAATAAATTAGGAAAAGGAAGCCGAGGAAACAAGACTAACTGAACATGCAGATCCTGAGAATTCGCTTTCGACCAACCAGGAGAAGCTTAAGGGAAAGAATGGGGGGGGAATGTCTGCCCATGAGGGACAGGATTATGGGTAATGACGTAGGTTGCCAATCTGTTGAAACGGGAATGAAGGATTTCGGAGCTGGAAGGGACCTCGGAGGTCTTCTAGTCCAACCCCGTATTCTACTGCCATTCAGTCAGAAATCCCCCGGGGATTCTCTGTGTTCAGAGGGGGAAAATCCTATTTGAGCTTTTTATTTCAAAATAGGTTTTATTGGCATGATGGGATTTGGTTCTCAGACATCAGGAGGGGTTCCATATTTGGAAATACCTACTCCAGAGGCCATTAAAACAGGGGAAATACTATCGAGCTGATATAAACCAGGATTTTCTTTTTCCTTGCTTTCTTTCTTTCTTTTTTTTTTTAGAAATAAAGCATTTTATTTGTTAAAATTGTCATTAGTGCAAGGAGTCTTAAACCAAAACATAATATTTACATGTTCATACTAAGTTAAGCAAATAACAGTGTGGGGTTCTTTGGTAGTTTTAAATTGAGAGTAAGGCAAATAAAAATCTACCACTGCTCTTCGACCAAGCTAGTCAAACCTAAAAAAAAATGATTGTCTACAGTACTATTTAAATATATCTGTTTGAAAAAGGCTGTAAAACTGGTTTTCACAATGAAACAGAAGTTACAGAATCGGTTTTTTTTAGGAGGCTGACAGATTTCCATTTCTCCTGGAAGATATTCCATCAGGGAATAATAATAATAATAATAATAATAATAATAATAATAATAATAATAATAATAATAATAATAATAATAATAAGTAGTAGTCCCGTGTGTGTGTCACGTTTTGTGACCTTTTGACAAGTAAAGTCAGGGTGGGGGAAGCCAGATTCACTTAACGACCACATTAGGAACTGAACCATGGCAGGGATTCACTTAGCCACGGTGACAAGGAAGGGTTAGGGTTAAAATGGGGTGAAACTCACGTAACTGATGAGTGACCGAAATGCTGGGGCCAACGGTGGTCATAAGTCGAGGATTACTCCTATGATAGAGAACTCAAGGAGCCAGGACACAAGGCCGGGGAGGAGTTAAATTTTGGCTTTCCGTGAGGTAGTTACTCTGGTTGGACGAGAAACGGTTCTTAGGATCGCACCCAATGGAACACACAAAAAAGGAACACCACAACAACTCGCAAAAAGAGAGGAGATGGGCTGGCATGCAGGGGAAGTCACTACTTTGCTATGGTGAAAGCCCCCCAGCGGAAATGAAATGACAACACCATGCTTGGTCACTAAGGGAGGACGACGGTCAAGCGGCCAACCCCACACTGACAACCGGGGACGAGGAGCGGGATGTTTCTACAGGGAGGCGATGATGGTACGGATCTGGAATGGAGGGTCGGGCGTGGGAGATCCGATCTTACCGGTGAAGAATATAGGGGATTTACTCCGAATTTCCTCCATTTTCTCAGAAAACAAGGCATTCATTTCCCGCTGGAGGGTGCCCGCCTGTTTGCGGGCGCTCTCCGGCCAGCCCTGGGAGAAATCGGGGCTCTCGAGGCTGTCTAGACTGCTGGAGCTGGAGGACACCGAGCCATTGTTGGAGCTCACTAGGTTGACGGTGCTGCGGTATTTGCCGCTGGGGGGTGCGCGCCACCACCGCCACGACCGGTCCTTGGGCCCGAGACATGCCGAGTCCCCCTTTTTCATCCCCGAGGCCCCAAAGGGCTGGCAGGTTCTGGGCAGGCTCCTAGTAGCCCCGTAGCTGGTGCACAGGTGCAGCTCGGAGCGGGCGTGGGGCTGTTCCTGGATCCCCCAAGGTTTCAGCTCCGCCCGCTCCGCCCGCTCCTCACCCTCCAAGCTGCCGCAGCAGCCGTAGTGGGGAGCGTCGCTGGAGGTGGGCTGGCCGGCGCCGGGCTCGCTCCACTGGCCCTCCACCTCCGGGCTGTCGCTGGAGCCGAGCACACACTTCATGCAATAGGTAGCCATGCCCATCCTACCCGGTTCGATGCAGGTGAAAAGGCCTTGTTTCTGCCCGGCGGGTTCTTGGAGGCAGATCCGGCTCGATCTCCGGATGGGTTCGCTGAAGGTGGCGTCCTGGTACCCCTGGCCGCCTCGCCTTTGCTCTCTGCCCCAACTGTGAGCCTTACCTTTGGATCCCTTGGGGTCCCCTGCCATGCCACCGAGACCCTCTCGGGAAGGCGATGGCGCCGGGGACAGGAGGTCGGATTCCTGGTCAAAGCGAGGGTGGGAGGAGTCTTCCAGAGCGGGGACCTTGCCGTCACCTTCCGAGCTCTCGTCTCGGGCATCCAGGGCGATCTTGGGCTTTTTTAAGCTCTTGGTGGGCGCGCTGGCCGTCCGCCGTAAAAGCTGACTGCTAAAGGAATGTTTGCGGTTGAGCTGACCAGCAGCATGGCTGTCGAGAGAGGCCTGCTTTGGACTTCTGAGAAAGAGGCTTTTTAGGCCCAGCGCTGGTTTGACCTGCCGGGGGAAGGGGAGGGGAGAGAGAAGGAGAAGAAGGAGAGAGAAGCCATAACAGAGCGGGTAATGTTTCTTCCCCGGGGTGTGGCGACAACCGAAATGAAACCCGGGCCACACACTCGGTAGCCGTAGGGCGAGATTCAGGGTAGCCTCAGCTAATCCCGGTTGGACTGGAAGGACAGAATGGGGAGGGAAGAGAGAGGATGGTTTCTGGACCTCACAGCTGGGTTGATTCCCCTCCCCCCTTCCCCAGATGCTCCGTTTCCATTTCCTAACTAAATGACGGTGTATGTCCCCCGGGACCACACACCCAATCGCGTGTTGGAACATGTCCAGCATCGGGGGTCCTTGGTGGCTTTCATGGAGATGTTGCATTACCCAAGTAGGTAACATCATCAGTGGGAAGAGGAGGAGGAGGAGGAGGAAGAGGATGTAGTGGGCTGTGGGGATCCCTCGTGCTCTCTAAGCTTGGTTGCTTTCTTGCAGACGTTTCATGACCCAGCTATGGAACATCATCAGTGTTAGAAGGGAATGAAGTTGGCTCTCTCTCTCTCTAAGCTTGGTGGTTTTCTTGTAGATATTGCATTACCCAAGTAGGTAACATCATCAATGCTAGGAGGAGGAGGGAGGGGAGGAGGAGGAAGAAGAGGTAGACATGGGGGTCTTCAAACTTGACAGCTTGAAGACTTGCGGACTTCAACTCCCACAATTCCTCCTCCAGTCATGTTAGCTCAAGGATTCTGGGAGTTGAAGTCCACAAGTCTTAAACTTGCCAAGTTTGGAGACCCTTGAAAGTAGACTGTGGGGTCCTTGGTGCTCTCTGAGCTTGGTGGATTTTCTTGCAGACGTTTCATGACCCGGCTAGGTAACATCATCACTACTAGAAGAGATTGGCTCTCTTTATCTACTGGAGCCGTGATGGCGAACGTATGGCACGTGTGCCACAGGTGGCACGCAGAGCCATTTGTGCCGGCACACAAGCTGCAGGCAAACTTACCTCACTGCGCATGCGTGCACCTCCCAGCTGATTTCCGGCGGGTTTGAGGCCTTTTTCAGCCTCCCAGAGGCTCGAGGAAGGCTTCTGCAGGCTTCTGAAAGCTTTGCAGGCCAAAAACTAGGCCCGTTTCGTCACTTCCGGTATTTTTCAGAAAAACAGGAAGTGATGAAACGGGGCTAGTTTTCGGCCTGCAAAGCTTGCAGAGCCTGCAGAAGCCTTCCTCAAGCCTTTGGGAGGCCCAAAAAGGCCCTCAAACCAGCTGTGAGGCGCAGTGCAGGCAAGGGGGTGGCGGGGGGATTGCGCGCGCATGCGTAAGGGATGTGGGGAGGCGTGCATTGCCTTCTGGGTGCTGGCACGCGAACACAGGAGCCCCAAAAAGGTCAGCCACCACTGTACTAGAGGCTCGCCGTATATAAATAGAGAGCCAACCCTTCTCCCTTCCAGCACTGATGATGTAACCTAGTTGGGTCATGAAACGTCTGCAATGAACACAACCCGGCTCAGAGTGCACCCAGGATTCCAAAGTTCAACCCTGAGTTGTTGTTGTTATTATTATTATTATTTAAAAACTAAGTGATTGGCCACCTCTTCATTGCTTTTGTCACGTAGGGCACCCATAACATAATTTAAGATATTTGGGCAGAACATAAAAGGATAATTGTCAAGCTGGCCACAACCCTGTACATAGACAGATAGGCTGCAAAAAAAACACCCAGCAAGAAATCCCTCACGTACAACATACACAGATCGTGGAAGAGGGGGCTTCCACCCCATCCCCCCCCCCCCCAAAAAAACAAGAAACCCCCTCCCCCAATTGATGGAATGCAGTGGGGTGTAAGTGATATTTCTTCCCCCCCTCCCTTCCCATCAGACCCTTCGAGGTCACTGGATGCATCCCCCCCGACCCCGACCCCGGCGAGGCTATTCACTGACGCTTGAATCCAAGCAAGCGATTCAAGATCCCAAATCCGGGTGCAAATTTGGTGGGAAGGAAAGGAAGCCATTTAAGAAGAAGATCCAGCATGTCCGTTCCTGGGGGATCCCAGTCCCAGGAATTGGGTCCCTTAAGCGGAGGGGGGGGGGACAAATTGCAGGGGTTACGTTTAGGGGGTGTGGGTGCCCTTGGCTCAAGATAGGGCAGCTGTTATTGGGTTCAGAAGGAAAAAAATACCCATCCCTCCGTTGAGAGGGAGGAAGGGAAGGTAGCCCTTGACTTACAACCGTTCACATAGTGACTGTTCGAAGTTATGACGGCCCGGGGAAAAAGTGACTTAGGATCATTTTTTGCATTCCCATGGTCATAGGATTGAAGTTCAGATCCTCGGCAACTCATCATCTTTTATCCTCCTTTAACGGCCCCGTAATCCCTTGTGGGATGGAGTCGGGGCAACTGAATGGAGCTGAGTGCTTACTGCCCTTCCTGTTGCCGATGAGGAGTTTTATTCAGCAGATATATTCTCATTGTGCCCAAGGAGAGAAAGATCTGCCTCTACTTAGACTCTAACAGCCTCCTGATTGTTGAGGTGACAGCTCCGCCTCTAGGCCACCATACCACTCTAGACCCTTGGCAACCGACTCCTACTTATGACCGTTGCAGCACCCCCAGGATCAGGGGATCAAAATGCAGGCACTCGGCAACTGACTCATATTTATGACCCTTTGCCATATCCCAGGGTCACGTGATCCCCTTTGGCGCCATTCTGACAAGCAGAGTCAACGGGGGAGGAAGCCAGATTCCGGCTTAACAACCGTGTGACTAATTTAACAGCGGCGGTGGTCCGCTTAACAACCGTGGGAAACCCGTGTATAACGGGAGAGGGAGGGGCAAAACTCACTATACAGCCGTCCCGCTTAGACATTTTGAGCTCAGCTCTGATTGTAAGTCGAGGACTACCTGTTGAACCGGGGAGGGATAGTTTAAAAAAACAACAACACACACACACACACGACAACATTGGAGAATCCTGGATCTGCTTCATAAACGTGGGAATAATCTACAGGTTTGATGGCTCAGCCAAACATTCCGGGGAAATGTCGCAATCCATGTTATATGAGTGGAAGTTTTGGGTTGGGGAGGTGTGTGTGTATGTGTGTTGTGGTTGTTGATTGTTGGTGGATTATTTTTTTTCCCAGGAGGAGGAAAAAAAGAAAAGAAAAGAAAGCTAAATCAGGAAAGAAAGACACACACACACACACACATAAAAAAATGTTTCATGATGTTTTGGGGTGGACGGAAGCATGCAAGCATCGTGATGCTCCCAACAGCTCATTCCACCTTCCTGGGTTGGCGAGGAAGGGAGGAAGGGTACCTTCGAGGCGTCTACATTTGCTCTGCTTCTAAAAGGAGGCTTTTTGGGAGGGACACAGAGAAGAAGACCACTGCAATCACAAAGAGACAGAAGGAAAAGGCAGAAAGTGAGACACGGAGGAGGAACAAGAAGAGGAAGAAGAACAAGCCGAGATTGTCCCTGCGAGACATTTAGGAGTCACATGTGAGAAATCAGACAAGTAACATGGATAAACTATAAAAGGGATGAGGAGAGAGGGGAGGGCAGGGAGAGAGAGAAAGAGAGAGAAAGAGAGGGAGAGAGAGAGAAAAAGAGAGAGAAGAGAGAAAGAGAGAGAAATGAGAAAGAGAGAGAGAACAAGAGAAAGAAAGAGAAAGAGAGAAAGAGAAAGAGAGAGAGAAAGAGAGAGAGAGAGAAGAAAGAGAGAGAGAGAGAGAGAGAGAGAGAGAGAAAAAGAGAAAGAGAGAAAGAGAGAGAGAGAGAGAGAACAAGAGAAAGAAAGAGAAAGAGAAAGAAAGAGAGAGAGAGAAAGAGAAAAAGAGAGAGAAAGAGGAAAAGAGAAAGAGAAAAAGAGAGAGAAAAAGAAAGAGAGAGAGAAAGAAAGAGAAAGAGAGAGAAAGAAAGAGAGAACAGAGGGGAGCAAACAGGTGGAGTTTGACATTATTCAATCCCCCCCCAAGGAATGCAGAAAAAAACGAGCAGAAAAAGAGTGAAGTGGCTTTCCGAGCAAACCAGATAATTCTTTAAAAGTCTGTCTCTTTGCAATAAAGAGAGATCCCCTTCCCAATTTGCACAGCTATGCACTTTGAAAGTTAGGGAAGTGCTGAAAAATGATTAATTACCTGCTTCTGAGAACTTAGGTACAGATTAACAGAGTTGGAAGGGACCCTGTAGGTCATCTAGTCCAACCCCCATCCCACCCCCCGCGCGCAACAAAGAGACCCTACACCATTTTTGACAGATGTCAAAATTTTTGTCCAGTCTTGGTGGGGGGTAGGAGGGGAGAAACTACAGTTCCCATAATTCCCATGGGAAGGAAAAAGGTCCATTCCGGGCTCCCAAACCAATTTCTTTTCTTTTTCCTTTGGTCCAGGATCAGGGCTAACAGCTCTCTTTTTTTTCTTTCTGGGGTCATTTTAATTCCCCTTCCTGCCGTGATGCTAGTTGCCAATGTGGACTTTTTTTTTATTTATTTTATTTTTTTGCAGAAATCGTTGCAGAAGGGTGTTCCATACCAAACTCAAATCATGAACGGGTGAAAAGTCCCCTTTTCTGTATAATTAAATTTTTACCGAGAATTATTGAGTCTGTCACCTGCACCTCTACAATTGTCTGGTTTGGTTCTGCAACCCCAACAGGACAGACACAGACTCCAGAGAGGAATTAGGACTGCAGGAAATAGCAATTGCTACCAACCTGCCTCCCATGGAGGATCTGTGTCCTGCACGAGGCAAAAAGAGGGCTGGGAAAATATCTACAGACCCCTCACACATCCTGGACATAAACTGTTTCAACTCCTTCCCTCAAAACGACGCTGTAGAGCTCTGCACACCAGAACAACAAGGACGGTTTTTCCCAAAAGCCATCACTCTGCTAAACAAATAATTCCCTCAACACTGTCCAACTATTTCCAAAGTCTGCACTACTATTACTATTAACCTTCTCATCACTCCTTATCGCCCATCCCCTCCCACTTGTGACTGTACGACTGTAACTGACTGTTTCTTGGTATGATTTGATTGCTTATTGTACCCAATGACTATTATTAAATGTTGTACCTAATGATTCTTGATTCTTAACAAATGTCTCTTTTCTTTTATGTATACTGAAAGTATTTACACCAAGACAAATTCCTTGTGCGTCCAATCCCACTTGGCCAATAAAGAATTCTATTCTATTCTATTCTATTCTATTCTATTCTATTCTATTCTATTCTATTCCATTCCATTCCATTCCATTCTATTCCTTATTCTATTCTATTCCATAACGTTCCATTCTATTCTATTCCTTATTCTATTCTATTCTATTCCATTCCATTCCATATTTTCTATTCTATTCTATTCCATTCCATTCTATATTCTGTTCTATTCCTGAATTCTATTCCATTCTATATTCTATTCTATTCTATTCTATTCTATTCTATTCTATTCTATTCTATTCTATTCCATTCCATTCCATTCCATTCCATTCCATTCTATTCTTTCCTATTCTATTCTATTAATATTCCATTCCATTCCATTCCATTCCATTCCATTCCATTCCATTCCATTCTATTCTATTCTATTCTATTCTATTCTATTCTATTCTAATGAAATAGTCTAATTAGGGATGGGATGGGGAAAGGGTACAGTAGGATGAGACTTTTGTTTTCTCCTAGAGGCAGAAAATATAATATATAATCCCTGGCGCAGATTTGAATGTTGTTCCGTGATCAGGTAGGGCCGGCTTGGGTGTTGCAGTCCACCTGCCGGAAAGGAAGGCGTCTCTTCCTCGGGGAGGTGAGGCTCCATATAATTAGCGGTATTGATACCCACAAAGTCAGGGGGCAGGAGGAATGTTAATGAGAACACAACAAGGGGGAGGTAGGAGACTTAGGGAAGAGGGAGAGAGGAGATAAAGCAATCAAAAAGCAAATCAGTTGGGGAAATTGAAAAAGAGACGGGAGGAGGGATTTGAGTCTTGCAGTGGGAAACGGAAGGAGGTGCAGGTGGGTTGTTGGGCGAACTGGAAGGCAGCAAGTACCTCCCCCGCCCCCCCAAAATGAAAAAAATATATGCTGCCAGCTATTTAAAAAGGCCGTGTCAGTCAGTTGCAAATTAAAACTATCCATCAGGAAGCAACTCAAGAAGAAGAAGAAAAAGAAGGGGAAGGGGGAGGAGGAGGAGAAGAAGAAGGAGAAAAGGGAGGAGGAGGAAGAGGACGAGAAGAAGAAGAGGAGGAGGAGGAGGGAGAGAGAGAGAGAGAGAAATCAAAGAAGGAAGGAATTTGGTGGGGTTGATCAGAGGAGGTTAATCAAGGTAGAAAATTGCCTGCCACGGAGAGACAGGTAAGCTTCAAATGCTCTGTGAGTTTATCTCTGTGCAAAGGCTAGTTCATTAAACTATTTGTCGATGCTGTCCCCCCTCCCACCACAAATCAAAATAGCATCCAATAGTGGCCTTGCCTCTATGGAGAACTAAGTTTCTAGTCCTCATGATTTAAAGCAATGCATTGAGAGACAAGACTAGTCCAGCAGAAACTCTTCCCTAATCTGTCTCTGTCTCTCTCTGTGTGTGTTTCTCTCTCTCTCTCTCTCTCTCTCTCTCTCTCTCTCTCTCTCTCTCTCTCTCACACACACACACACACACACACACACACACACACACAACCTTCTGCTGTGTCTGTTTGAAGCGAAGGGCAATTGACAGGACTGTTTTTCTCCTGTGCTTATTCACTTATTTAACACCAGCACAATTCACTTTTTGGAGAGGGACGGAGAAGTAGAGAAGAAGAGGGAGAGGGAGAAGGAGAGGGAGAAGGGAGGGAGGGAGAGAAAGGGAGAGGCAGAGAGGGGGAGAAGAAGAGGGAGAGAAGGAGAGGGGGAGAGGGAGAAGCGAGAGACGGGAGAAGAGAGATGAAGAAGAGGGAGTGGAAGGAAGAGGGAGAGGAAGAAGGAGAAGGGGAGAGGGAGAAGAGAGAGAGAGGGGAGAAGAGAGAGGGAGAGAAAGGAAGAGGGAGGGAGGGAAAGGGAGGAGAGAGAGGGGGGGAGAAGAGAGTGGGAGAGAAAGGAAGAGGGAGGGAGGGAGAGGGAGGGAGAGAGAGAGATTTCCCCACTGTTTCCTGGCTGCTTCAGTTTATTAAGAGCGGACGGCATCTAACTGGCTCCTGACAAAGACTGGATCCATCCACCCATCCATCCACCCATCCCCCCTTGGAGGAACCTTTTGACAAAACCAGCCAACTGCAGGGTGAAAGGCGGCCTCCCCTCCCCTTGCAGGTAGCTAACCCCCATGGGGGGGGGGCAGTGGCGATCCTGTGCCAGACGACAAGGAATTATGGGGCTGGGCCTCTCCTCCCCCTGCTCCCCCCCCCAGCCCTGGTGGACATTGGAAGGAGAGGCAAAAGAGGAGGAGGGGAGGAGGAGGCCTCCTGGAAGCTCTCCCCCCAACCCCCCCTCCCTCTTTAATTTCATTTAACGCAGAGACCTAGAAGGATTAGAAACGGAGGATTTTCCAGACAAGATGCCTTTCCTTTGAAACAACCCAACTGGCCTTCCTCCAACTCTTTTGTTGTTGTTGTTGTTGTTGTTGGCCGAGAGGCAAAGGGAGAGAGGAGAAAAGAAAAGAGGAAAAGGGGGAAGGGGAAGAAGGGGGACAGAGAAAGTGGCATGATTAACTCAACGTGTTTAACTTCTCCCCTTTGGTTCTCCTCCTCATTGGGAGGAGGAGGAGGGGGGAGAAGAAGGGGAAGAAGAAAGGGAAAATAAGAGGAAGGAGGAGAAGGAGAAGAAGGAAAAGGAGAAGAAGGAGGAGGAGAAGAGGAGGAGGAGGAGAAAAATAAGAGGAAGGAGGAGGAGGGGAAGAAGAAGAAGAATAAGAGGAAAGAGGAGAAGGAGAAGAAGGAGGAGGAGGAGGAGGAGGAAGAAGGAGGAGGAGGGGAAGGAGAAAAGGAGAAGAAAGGGAAAAATAAGAGGAAGGAGGAGAAGGAGAAGAAGGAAAAGGAGAAGAAGGAGGAGGAGAAGAAGGAGGAGGAGAAGAGGAGGAGGAGAAAAATAAGAGGAAGGAGGAGGAGGGGAAGAAGAAGGGGAAGAATAAGAGGAAAGAGGAGAAGGATAAGAAAGGAGGAGGAAAGGAGAAGGAGAAAATAAGAGGAGGAGGAGGAGGAGAGGAGGAGGAAGGAGAAGAAGAGAAAAATAAGAGGAAGGAAGAAGGAAGGAGGAGGGAGGAAGGAGAAGAGGAGGAGGAGGAAAATAGAGGAAGAAGAGGAGGAGAAGGAAAGGAAGAGGAAGGGGAAAGAAGGAGGAGGAGGAAGGAGAAAGGAAAGAAAGGAAAAGAGAGAAGGAGGAAAGGAGAAGAAGGAAAAGGAGGAGGAGAAGAGGAGGAGGAGGAGAAAAATAAGAGGAAGGAGGAGGAGGAGGAGGAGGAGGGGAAGGAGAAAAGGAGAAGAAAGGGAAAAATAAGGGAGGAGGAGGAGGAGGAGGAGGAGAGGAAGAAGAAGAGGATAAGGAGGAGGAGGAGGAGGAGGGGGCCGCTTGCCGCCAGGGGTTGCCACACAAGGTTGCCACGCAACATTCGCCCCCATCCGCCACGGCTGCTGCTTCCCTGCGGGATTTCTGCCGCCCCTGGAATGCGACGGGCCAACTTGACATCCAGACAGAGGCTCGCTTGTTCTCTTCGGGACGTTTCCAACCCCCCCACCACCCCCACACACACTCCCTCCCCCCATATGCTTTTTTTTGGGGGGGGGGTGCTTTCAATGGGGCTGAGAAGGGAACTGCGCACCCCACGACTGGGAAAATTGGCTTTCCCAACCTTGGCTGAGAAATCCGACTGAGGTAAAGTCGATTAAAAGTGCCGGTAAACCGGATTTTCAAAAAAAGAAGGAAAAAAAAAAAAAGGGAGAATCCCCGCGACCTAGAGACACAGCGACCGTCGTAAGTATGAAGCAGCTGACCAGCGTTCTGAATTTTGATCACATGACCGTGGGGAAGGCCACAGAGGTCGTAAGTGTGGAAAAATGGGTCGTAAGTCACTTTTTCCCAGTGCCATTGTAACTTTGAACAGACACTCAGCAAACGACCTAGTCCTCGACTTACGACAGTTTATTTAGCGACCATTCACAATAGAACGGCACTGAAATGTGGGACTTAACGACCGTTTTTCACACTTACCTCCCTGGGATCGTGTGCTCAAAATGCTTGATCTCGTACTTATGACGGTCGTAGTGTTCCGGGATCCCCTTTTGCAGCCTTCTCACAAGCCAAATCAAAGGGGGTTGTGGTGGAAGCCAGATTCACTTAACAACTGTGTGACTCACTTAACAACTGCAGGGATTCGCTTAACGACGGTGGCCAGAAAGTCCATCAAATGGCTCAAAACTCAAAACTGTCTCACTTAGCGAGAGACTTTTGCGCTCACTTATGGACGGAAGTCAAGGACTAACTGTAGTTTAATTCAGTAGGGAGTTTTGGGGTTGGTAATATATATATATATTTAATGAGATATATCTTTTTTTTAAACAATGAGATAGATCACAGAATATATCTGGGTGAAAAGGTGGATAAATGGAATTCTAACTCTGCTTTTTCTTAGTTTTTTGTAATTATTCCAAGCTGAGGGCTGTCCCAGTCTTAAACTGGTTTGCATCTCTGCAGAAAATACATAGACACTTCTGCTTTTATCTCTTTTCCTGTCCACGTTATATGTATTTTGGCACGCTGGTTTGTTTTTTTCTTCTTTCCTCTAGTGGATTCTGCTAGGCAGTATTGTTTTCCACTTATTTGACTCGGCTAATTGTGATTAATAGATTAAAAAGTAACACAAACACACATCACTTGATGGATGAACTTGCTCTGTGTAACTTAGTTGGAGATAATTGGGTTGTGTGCATCAGAAGAAATCCATCCGATAGGCACAAGCACAAGTTAAAAAGAGAATATTTTGGGGAAAACAGGTACAAGAAAACTTAGGAATTCTTGTGTGGAGTATTCCCCAAAATAAGTGCAAAAGGACCAGCTTGGGTTTTGAAAATGAAAATGAAAAGTTAGAGAAATTTCAGAAAAGAGGGGAAATAATTAAAAAACAACAACCCAGCTACAGGTAGATCTTTCTTCCTGAATGTCCAGCATTTGGAAAAGGTTGAAAAAAAAGAAAAGAAATAAAAATAAAAATGGAAGAAACCCCTGTCTGAACGAACTGTGAGGTTTTCCTGACATACATTTCGACCAACCGTGATTTGACCGTGTTCGAAACTGCTAACAAACGTCAGATTTCATTGCAGGCATCAACCACAGCAGGGAAAAATGAATTTCTTTCCTCAGCAACACGAAATGTAATTATTTCTTTTTAGCCACTAAAAAGATCCTCACACACCGGAGCGTTGACAGCTGAACTAGCTGCGAGAAACAACTTAGCAGAGTTATACTCTAAGTCTGGATAGGGATTTTCCAAATCACTGGGTCAGCTGGTCACTACTTCATGGTACCTGTTAAGACACACAACTGCAGCTAGGATAGGTTTGGTCAAGGGTATTGCTGAGTTTTGTGGGCACAGCTAGAAAACCGGCACATTTTTTAAAAAGGTATACCTGATTATACAGAAGTACCTGTGTTTTATTGGGCAGGCCCAAAGATGAATTTCCTAAAAGGCAACTGGACTTTCTTGTTGTTCTTTTCCTTGAAGAGGTTTCGCTTCTCATCTAAGAAGCTTCTTCGGTTTCTGACTTCAGTTCGAACGTCGTCAGTTCGAACCGAAGAAGCTTCTTGGGTGAGAAGCAAAACCTTTTCAAAGATCTACCCAATCTTTATGTCTATGGAGATTCTCTGTTGTCCAGCTCATGTACTTTTTTTTTCCCCAAGAGGCAACTGGACTTTCTGGGTTTTTTTTCTCTGAAGAGGTTTCACTTCTCATCCCAGAAGCTTATTCAGTTCTTCGGTCCGAACTTCTTCAGTTAGAACTGAAGAAGCTTCTGGGATGAGAAGTGAAACCTTTTCAAGGAAAAAAAACAACCAAGAAAATCCAGTTGTCTTTTGGAAATACACCTTTAGGACAATGTTGACCTGGATGTTGGGGAATCTCCATAGACAGAAGATTGGGTAGATCAGTTCAAACACCAGAGAAACTGGGCACTGTTGGTTTTTCCTTCTGTAAGGACAAGTCAACCATCTCATCTGGAAGGGAACCTTAGTTCTAGAGAGGTTTGCACACACCTGAGGCTCCAGGGCTACTCACCTTACCACAAACGTCGTTGACCGCTACGTGAACGAAGACGGAAGCTTCCTCCATACCTTCTAGGTAGACATGTCGATAGCCTGGAAGCAAGGAAAGTGGGGTGAATGATGGCTTCTCATCTCCTTTAGCCCCAATCTCCTTCCAGGGGTCTGCTGATCTCCCCCCCACCCACCCAATTTCTGGTTGGAGAGGAATTCTGACTGTCGGGAGAAGAAAGAGGAAGGAGAGTAGATGAAAGTTAAGAATCTATAGCAGTAGGGAGATGTCAAAAAAAAAATATATGTGGCCAATGAACAGCAAGAGAAGGAAGAGAAAAGAAGAAGCATAGAACAGACAAACATATCTCTGGGTTAAGGATAAATTATCCATTATTAAAAAAAACAGTTGTACATATCTAGTGCAATAATAATTACAATTAGAGTTATAATGAATTCAAATTTCTTACTATAATATTATAAAAATTATATAAAAAGTAATATAAAAATTAAATAAGACAGGGTTTTATTTTTTGGGAAAACATGGTACCTACCTGAACGGGCCAGAATTCTTCAGAGCCAGAATATCAGAGAGGAAATGCAGGGAAAAACAAGCAACGTTGCACAAACAGGTCCGTCTTACCTGGCATCATGGATGTGAATGCGATTGTCCTCTGACCGATAAAATCCCTCCCGATGGGATCGTGGTCCCAGACCAGGAAGCGCACCAGGGCAATCTCTGGCATGCCGATGTTGAAAACCAGGGTTTCCTCCCACATCGGATTGAAACCTGCAGGACCAAGAGGCAGGAGAATGGGCCTTCCTAGGTGTGACCTACTGACCGGTGTTTGGCGATGGGTGGACTTCCCCCAGCCAGCCACCGATAGATGTGTGCAGACTTCAACTCCCAGAATCCCCCAGCCAGCCATGCATAGGTATAGATTCCAGAAAGAAGAGGGGAATGACTTACTCTTCAAAGCACCAGAAGGCATACAGCCATTTGTGAGCTGCCGGCAAACTTAACTCACTGAGCATCCGCGTCTTCACAGCTGCTTTTTGGGCGGTTTGAGGCCTTTTGGCCTCCCAGAGGCTTGAGGAAGGCTTCTGCAGGCTTCTGCAGGCCAAAAACTAGCCCGTTTCGTCACTTCCTGTTTTTCCGAAAATACCGGAAGTGACGAAACGGGACTAGTTTCGGCCTGCAAAGCCTGCAGAAGCCTTCCTCAAGCCTCTGGAAAGCCGAAAAAGGATTCAAGCTGGCCAAAAATCAGCTTTATGTTTTATGTTTTTTGGAGTAAAATAAAAATAGGAAGTGGGAAAAAAAACATTAGAAGGAACTTCCAGAAAGAAAGAAACAAACAAAAAGAAACAGAAAATAAAGACACTGCAGGGAGAAAAGTGCATTTTTAATGTCTTGTTTGTTTTGTTTCTTTTTGTTTGTTTGTTTCTGTTTAAAAAAAAAGAGTTCGGAGTTATGTATTTTTGAGAATAAAATATCAAGTGAAAAAAAAAAGAAAAGAAAAAAGGAGGAACTTTCTTGAGGCCACCAGCTGCTCCAACATGGAAGCAAAGTTGCTTCGAGGTTGTCAGGTGCCCAACAATTCCTCCAACAGATGCTAAGCAGCCAACCGTCAACCGTTCTGCACGGATAAGCGACTGGATGAAATGAATGTGGGGTGGTTGCCATCCATCCTAGGGATTCTAACTGCAAAATTGTCCTCGGCCTTATAGAGATGGCAGGAAAGAGAGAGTGAAAAACGGAGGATTGAGAAGCCATACCATTGTCGTCCACAACTCTGGTTTGCTCTTTGCAACAATCCATGGGCAATCCGATCACCTCGACTTCCACAAACGGATCTATGATCTGGAAAAGAGGCGAAAATAAATAAAATAGGATCCTCTTTTCCTACATCTGCCACCCATTGAGACTCTAGAAAAAAATGCAGAGAAGAACAACCAGGGTGATTAGGGGACTGGAGGCTAAAACATATGAAGAACGGTTGCAGGAACTGGGCCTGCCTGGTCTAGGGAAGAGAAGGACCAGGAGAGCAGCCTTCCAATATTTGAGGGGCTGCCCCAGAGAGGAGGAAGGGGTCAAGCTATTCTCCAAAGCACCCGAAGGCCAGGCAAGGAATAATGGATGGAAACTGAGAGAGAGATTCAACCTGGAAATAAGGAGGAATCTCCTTGACAGTGAAAACTATCAACTGATGGAACAAGAAGTTGCCTTTGAAAGTTGTGGGAGCTTCATCCCTGGAGGCTTTCAAGAAGAGACTGGACTGTCACCTGTCAGATATGGTGTATCCTGTTTGAGCAGGGGGTTGGAGTAGATGACCTACAAGGTCCCTTCCAACTCTGTTAATGTGTGATCTGGAGATACTGGAGAAGGACCAAACCTCTCTCTCTCTCTCTCTCTCTCACACACACACACACACACAAGAGAGAGAGAGAGGGAGGGGGAGGGAGAGAGAGAGATTTTCAAATTGCCCCGAAGACATCTTCTTGCCTTCAGATTAACAAAACCAATTCATGGAAGAAGAAGAAGAAAAAAAGACTGAACTTGGAGCAAACCAGACATTTTCACGACAGGTACAAAAGCGGGGAATTTCTCAGGGTATACGCAGTCCATCGATGTGGAGCGGCACCATGGGAAACTGGAAGGGGTTTTTATTCAGAATCAAAATACTTTTTTCGTTTGAGTCAGCTTTCAGAACGGAAAAGAATATCCAGGGCAGCCGGAGTTTATCTGGATCCACGACAACACATCATCACATACGCGGTTATGGCCTACTGGTCCCCATCTTGGGGACTCAAATTGCTCCCCATTGCAAGAAAGGATGATTAAAGACGGAAACTGAATGCTATTTTATTTTATTTTTTTTCCTGGACAGGCCAATTAACGGCTGGGGAGAAAGAAACCACCCACAAGGATTATGCTGTAGCCCCCAACTAAAAAAATAACAACCCCCCCACACACACACAGAGAGACAGAGAAAAACACACAACTCTTTGCTCAAAGGCAAAATAAATCCTGCTTAAGGGATGGAGGAAGAGGGGAAGAATTTGGAATAGCGCCCGCACCGTTCTGACAGGCTCCCTCCAGAATGAAAAGCCATCGGTCTTGGCTGACAACTCAACGGCTTAATGTTGTTTTACAGGGAGATTTGGGGGCTTGCTTGGCTGGGAGGTTTATTTATTTATTTTGCAGCGTCCAGTTCCCCCACCCCCACCCCACCCCGCCGGCTCCTTCCAAGGAAGGTCTGGTGAATGGAGGCCTGTCCATTTGAT